>NW_027223765.1:17201411-17361411 GCF_028538775.1 Myotis yumanensis
TCTCAGCTGATGGCCACTGCTGAGGGCACCATCTCAATGATCAGTTTGGGGGAGACTTATCTTTGGCTATTTCCTCTTACTTACTTTCCCCCTTTTTAATTTAGATTTCTTTGAAGTAATTCTATATAATAAAAGGCTAATATGCAAATTGTCACCTCAGGAGTTCGACTGACCAGGAGTTCGACTGGTTGCTATGATGTGTGCTGACCACCAGGGGGTGGCTCAGAATGAATGAAGGCCCCGGCCTGCAGCCGGAAGGCCCTGATCAGCCCTGATTGCCGGCCAGGCCCAGGGACCCTGTCTGTGCACAAATTTTGTGCACCCGGCCTCTAGTACCTATTCATAAAAACTCAGAGAGTTTTGTCTGAAAGATATAAAGTGAAAAGGATATATATATCCCCTATGTTATTCATTCATCAAATGCTGAGTGCCTACCATATGCCAGGCACTGTCATAGGTGCTGGGCCTATATCTTTGTGGGGTGGATTCTTTGCTGCTTTTAACACAAACCTAATCAAATAATACATCTTATTTTGCAACGTTTTTTAATTTAACAGTATCTCCTGAACATCTTTTCATAATAAACAGAACTTTCTCACTTAGGAAATGAGTACATAGATATCTATTTTAAAAGCTAAATAGTGTCTCTTTACATTAATGTGCTCTAATTCATTTAACCAGTGTCCAGCTATTGCATATTTAGGTTATTTCCAGTTTTCCAGTGTTCTAAGAAGTCCTGTGGATATGTGTACTAAAACATCTGCTGGATAAAATTCTAGGAGCAGTATTGCCAAGTCAAAGACGATGTACATTTTAAAACCCGATGGCTACACAAAATTGTACTCCAGGATGGCTGTGCTAGTATATATTCCCCTTTTGTCCTAAAACATGAGTCAGTAACCTTTGTGTAAATAGTGCCACAGGAAATATGTTAGCCTTTGCCGGTGATAGAGTTTCTGCTATAACTGCTCAGCTCTGCAGTTGTGGATAAAGCAGCCATAGACCATGAATGAATGGGCCTGGATGTGTTCAAGAAAACCTTATGAGAATCAGCAGTGGACTGGAGCTGAAGTTTGTCCACCTGTATTCTAAACCAACATTTCACCAAATTCTACATTGCTTTGTCTCTATCACTATGAAAACTACCCATATACACTGGGTTTTGTTTACACTTTAATTTTCCTTCTCCTTTAAAAGCTTCACCTAGTGTTCACTCGTGTACCACATGAATAATATGGCTCTTTTATTATATTCCTTCATCCAGAATCACGGGCTCATAATTTCCCACTTTCTTACTTCACTCTCTTCACTTCCTCCTGTAAGAAGGGTGTGAGATTACATTTCTGCCTTCAAACGGGTCCAGATGGCCCTGTACTTCTGTTAGTCCACCACCAAGTCTTCCTTTAAAGTCCATTATGTCCATCAACACTCCTCTCCCCTCAATATACCCTGGCAGTATTTGAGAGATGGACACTTCAACAATGATTCCTGAGAATAAATGTCAACGGCACCGCCATGCTACATACAACATGCCCATGACGTCCCTGTATTATTCTGCCTGAATTGTTTTCATGTCTCGTCTCAATACATCTTCCAATGAGCTAAGATTAGATGTGCCCGCCCCGTTAGCAGAGAGCTTAGAAGAACAGTGAGACTTGTTCAAGGATGAAAAGAGGCACAAAGGATTCTAAGAGTGCTTTGCAATTATTTCATGTTAATATTATTAATAAAGGATAATGTCTATAACTGAGATGCCTAACTTAATTCCTAGTTCAACACTTCATTTTTTGAAGATCCTACGTATGAACAGAGGCTATTAGTTGGCTCTTAAACTGCTGTTTAAATTAATTAAAATTCAATACAATTAAAAACTTCGTTTCTCAGTCATACTAGCTGCATTTCAAGTGCTCAAAACCCACATGTGACTACCATGTTAACGGCACAGATATAGGACATTTCATCCTAGCGGAAAGTTGTGTTAGACCATGCTACTCTCAAAGGTCAGCTTCATGATCAGAGAGGCAGTAAGGTGGGGCCAAAGAGTCTGGACATCAACGGACTGTGCTTGAATCCCAGCCTCCCCTCTAATGGTGTGAACCTCGACAAGTAATTTAACCTCTGCATGCCTCAATTCTCTCACCAGCAAAATGGAAATACTAATGGTACCTATGTTAAAAGTCCATTGGAAAGATTAAATGAGGTAATACAAGTTAAAAGTACTTAGGTCATTGCCTGAGATAGAAGTGATTTTAAAATGTTAGTGGAATATCTGCAAGGAGAAAATGAAGTCAGAAACTCATAGGTCTAATACTCCTCAAATGCTAGTGCCACCAGGTACAGGGCCTCTTCTGTCAGGGCAGTCATTTTCCACCCGGATGCACCTTTCAGGCTATGGGATCTGGATACATGCAATTAGGGCAAGTTCCATGAGATTTCGCTGTATGTGCCTGGTTATATGCCACTGCATTGAAACGTGCATGTGTACACGTGTGTATGTGTGCATGTGTGTGTGTGTAGATAAAGGAGGATGCTTTCTTTTATTTTATAAAGCCGACCCTGAGTCAGAATGGCAATGCACTATTTGACAAGCCCCACCCTGCTGCTCCTGTGGGAAGCAGGAAATATACCACATGACTTGGTGTTTTCTGCAGAAGTGGTATTTAGTCTCAGGAACATAACACCAATTATGGCTAATAAAATGGCAAAGGTATTGTACAAGATGGAAGACTTGTGTTATCTTATCCTAGTCCACCTTATCTTATCTTTTCTTCCATCCATCCATTCATCCATCCATCAATCCTTCTTACTTACTCATTCATCTATCTGTTATCCATCCCATTCACCCTCTATCCATTTACCCATCTACCCTTCTAGTTATCTACCCACTCACTTGTCCACCTACCCATTTACTCATCTATCTACCCATATATATCCATGCTCTGACCCATCATCTACCCATGATCTAATCACCAATAGTGATAAAGGGAGCATGGCTTTTTGCAAGGCAATGTGTAGAGCATGAACAGGCACAAAAGTAAAGCTTCTCAGATTATGCCCCTGTCTTTCTCTAGAATCCTTGAAAAGGATTTCCTGGTGAGAGGTACTAGCAGAAATAAGGTCAAAGTCACTGACCACTGGAGATTTCAGTTAAACAGGTTTGATAATCAGGTTGTTGCCAGGGCACCCCTCAGATCTAACACTGATCTCTAAGAGCATCTCAGGATTTGAAATGCTAATGAAGCTGAGTTCTATTAGCAACACAAAAGTTTCTGACTCTGAGGGAAAGCTGAAGGCCCTAAAAGAATTTCCATCAGATTCTACTAGCAAAAGGGATGTAAAAAATCACAAATACGTCAGAGGAGCCATTGGAGAGGGAATGGAGTTTAAATTCACCCTGGTGTCTGACAGAGAAAAAGGCAAATAAAAGAGACCAATGGGACTGAATGGGAAGTTTGAAGGTAACAAAAAGCCAGATAGAAATCTCTGTGAAATTTCTGTTGGGGAAACAACCATCACACACACACACACACACACACACACACACACACACACACACACACTCTCACTCACTCACACACATACTATAAATACAACATAAATATTTTTGATGAAAAAAATCATTTTCTCTCTCCTTTTAAACAGCAGGGTAAAAAGCCACCCTCTCAATATTTACCTGAATCAATGGCTTTGACAACTTCTGTTTGAGAGGGTACCACGGTGGCTTACAAAATGAGTTTTGGCATTTTGTCATGGTTTGCTTTTTTGTTTTGAGTTAGAGGTGGTTCCAAAGAGAGTAGTAAAGATTTTTCAGAAGCAACAGTTCCAAAATGTAAGGCAGCCATTTTCAACCTATGGGTTGCGACCCCTTTGGCGGTCAAAGGAACCTTTCACAGGGGTCGCCTAAGACCATCCTACATTATGATTCATAACAGTAGCAACATTACAGTTATGAAGTAGCAACGAAAATAATTTTATGGTTGGGTCACAACATGAGGAACTGTATTTAAAGGGCCAGAAGGTTGAGAACCACTGATGTAAGGGAACATATGAGCATGGGGGGGGGGCAAGAAAGTGAAACAATAGAACTATGAAACATCTCCCTCTCTAAGTCAAATGCAATGATAAAATATAAGATCACTGTAATGCTTCCCAAAGCATTGCAATTCCAGGGCTTCCCACCCAGAGCTACATAAGAAAATTTCTAGGGTTGGGGAAAGTAATCTGCATGTTAATCAAGGTCCTTGGGTACTTACTCTGCACACTAAAGTGTCAGATCCTCCACTTGGTGAATGACAGGACACAGTCCTAGAGGAATCGGTGTTAAGAAAAATGAATTGCGCCCTAGCAGGTCTGGCTCAGTGGATAGAGTGTTGGCCTGTGGACTGAAGAATCCTGGGTTCAATTCTGCTCAAGGGCACATGCCTGGGTTGCAGGTTGTGGGCTCAATCCCCAGTAGGGGGCGGGCAGGAGGCAGCTGATCAATGACTCTCTCTTATCATTGATGTTTCTATCTCTTTCTCCTTCTCCCTTCCTCTCTGAAGTCAACAAAAATATTTAAAAAAATAAGAAAAAATGATGATATTAATATTCCTCATGCAAATGACCAACCCTCGTGAAGTCTAAAGGTTAAAGACCTGCTCTTTTCCCCTAGTTGGGCCAAGGCCTCCTCCCCTTTCTTTTGGGAAGACTGGTCAGTGGCAGAGAGCACGGCTGATATCTACTCCCCTCTCCCCGCCATGTTCCAGATTCAAAGAAAAATGACAGAGCTCCTCTGTGTGGTATAGACAGAATGTGTCAAACTCTGAAGAAGCCCTCACTTCCAACTCTGAATGTTACCAGGAGCTTCCTAGGAAAGGCTGCCATCCAGGCTTCTGTTGGTTCTAGCCATGTGGGCTGCACTTGAAGAAGAAGGCCACTCTCCAAGCTCTATTTTTGTTATATATGTAATTTGTGGCAAATCTGGAGGGGTAAGGACAGGCTAGTGTACCAAAACTGAGTTGGGAGGCCAGCGGTCTATCTGAACACTAACAGCTTGTGAGAACTTGTCTGGTCTGATCAGTAACATGAGGATGCTGTTGTGACTCATGGTGGCAAATACATGACTGGGGTGCCTCATCAGAGCCCACGCCAGAATTACTAATGTGTACCTTCTAAAAGATCTGGGTAAGGCTGCCTAGCAATGGACTAGCCCAGAGGTTGGCAGATTCCAAGGCCAAAACCAGCCCACCACCTGTCATTGTAAAACAGTTTTATTGGAGAATAGCACATGCTCATTTATTTGTTTACATATTGTCCATGACTGCTTTCAACCAACAACAGATTTGAGCAATGGCAACAGAAATAGTATGCCCCACAGAGCTGAAAATAGTTATGATCTGGACCTTGCTTTAAAAAAAAGTGCTGACTCCTTACTCTGTAGGCATTCACTACCAATCTGTTGGAATTGGCTTTGAAGATGAAATTGACCAGCAATCTTCAAACTGGGTAATATGGAAGGTTTCTTCAAGATCTAAACTTCTCAATTGTTTTTAGATATGTCAAATACACTCCTTCAGCATCTTTGAGATTCCTTTTACTCTACATAGAATACTCTTTGCTTAGATAGTAACATGAGTTATTAAATCTGTTTCTTTATGAATAGATTGCCTTAAATGAGACACTAATGGTCCTATTTATTTATTTATTTTAAATATATTTTATTGATTTTTTACAGAGAGGAAGGGAGAGAGAGATAGAGAGTTAGAAACATCGATGAGAGAGAAACATCGATCAGCTGCCTCCTGCACATCTCCCACTAGGGATGTGCCCGCAACCCAGGTACATGCCCTTGACCGGAATCGAACCTGGGACCTTTCAGTCCGCAAGCCGACGCTCTATCCACTGAGCCAAACCGGTTTTGGCACTAATGGTCCTATTTAAAATAGGACTCTAGGTCATGTTCATTACTGTTCCTTGGTCCTACAGTTTAAAATTTATAGTCATTATTACTACCTGACCGCATTATTTTTTATTGTATGTCTTTGATAATAGAAAGTTATCCCCTTGAGGGCAGCAACTCTATCCAGTTCACTGTGATGGCCCCAATAAAAAACAGTACATGACACATAGTAATCCTTCGATAAATATTTGTTAAATAAATAGCATTCTTGGAAGACAATGATTAATAGAGCCATGTACAACTTGGTAGAAATCTAAAATTGGCAGAAACTACAATGTGTTGTTTCAAGTCAATTAGGCCTCACCATAAGTAAAATAAAATTAGGACTAATTATTAAAAGACATCATTTAAAAAATAAAATCTATGGCATAAGCTTTATACTTTCATATCAATGGTAAGGAAGTTATGCATACCAAGAGAAAGGACAGCTGTTACAAAAACAGCATTGAAACAACTGGATATCCATTACAGGAAACAAATAAACAAACGATTCACAGCTCACACCAAATATAAATACTAACTCAACATGGATCATGGCCCTAAAATTAAAACAAAAAGCTATCAATTTTTTAGAGGTAAAATAGGAGACAATCTCGTGACCTCGTTTTGGGCACAGGTTTCTTAGATATGACACCAAAGTATGACACATAAAAACCCAAATGAATGATTTGGATTTCATCACAATTAAAACGTCTTTCCTTCAAAAAACTCTGCTAAAGGAATGAGAACACAAACAACAGACTAAGGGAAGAATTATATATTTGAAAAGAAATTTCTATCCACAATACATAAAGAAATTTCAAAATTTAATAATAATAACTCAAGCATCCTACCTTCACCCCTAGTGGGTAAATGATTTGAACAGAAATGTCACCAAAGACAAAATACAATGGCAAACAAACACATGAAAAGATGCTCAACATCAATAGTTATTAGAGAAATGCAAATTACAACCACAACGAGACCCCACTACACACCGACTGGAATCACTATGATTAAAAAGGCCACCATACCAAGTGTCGCTGTGGATGGGGGAGAACTGAAACTCTGACACACTACTACTACTAGTCTGAAGCCATTCAAACACTTAGAGCAAAGTTTGGAATTTTTTTAAAATATATTTTTATTGATTTTTTTACAGAGAGGAAGGGAGAGGGACAGAGTCAGAAACATTGATGAGAGAGAAACATCGATCAGCTGCCTCCTGCACACTCTCCACTGGGGATGTGCCCGCAACCATGGTACATGCCCTTGACCGGAATCGAACTTGGGACCCTTCAGCCTGCAGGCTGACGCTCTATCCACTGAGCCAAACCAGTTAGGGCTGGAAATTTCTTAAAAAGTTAAACATGCACCTACCAACCCAGCCATCCCACTCCTAGTTATTTACTCAAGAAACACTGAAGTATATTTTTAGTGAATGACATGAATGCTCACAGCAACTTTATGTGTAATAGCCAAAATCTGGAAACAACCCAATGTCCATCAACAGGAGGATTGATAAACATAGAATGGACAACTCTTGGCAATAAAGAGAAATGAACTGATACGTGCTACGACTGACATGAACCTCCTAATAATTATGCTGAGTAAAAGAAGAGAGACACAAAATAATATTTAAAGTATGGTTCCATTTATATAAGGAAATTCTAGGCAATTTAATATATCATAGCAGATAGCTAATCAGTGGTTGCCTGAAGTTGGGGTTTGGGGGACTTGAGATGGACAGGTAGACAAGATTACAGAAGCACATGGAGAAACTTCTGGGGAAGGTGGTGGATATGTTCCTGATTACTATTTTTAATTGAGATATAATTGACATATAATGTTATATTAGTTTCAGGTGTACAACATAAGGGTTCAGTTTATGTAGATATTGTGAAATAATCACTACAATGTCTAGTTCATACCCATCACCACATATAGTTACAAACTTTTATTCTCCTGTTTAGATCTTTTAAGATTTATTATCTTAGCAATATTCAAATACAACACAATTTACATTCCCAGAACTTATTTATTTTATGACTGGAAGTTTGCAGCTTTTGATGATCTTCACCCATTTCGCTCACCAGCCCTATGCCTCCACCTCTGTCTCTGGTAATCATCAATCAATCTGTTCTCTGTATCTAAGAGTGTGTGTGTGTGTGTGTGTGTGTGTGTGTGTGTGTGCATGTGTTTTGATTCCACCTATAAATGATATATTTGTCTTCTGACTGACTTGTTTTACTTATCATAATGCTCACAAGGTCTATCCATGTTGTCGCAAATGGCAAGATTTCCTTCTTTTTTATGGCTGAATAATATTTCAGTGTATATGTGTATATACTGCATCTTCTTTATTCATGCATCTATTAATGGACATTTAGATTGCTTCCATGTCTTGACTATTGTATGGTGCAATGAAAATGGGGGTGCAGATATCTTTTCAAGTTAGTGTTTTTCTTTTCTTTGGATAAATACCCAGAAGTGGAATTGCTGGATATAGTAGTTCTAATTTTAGTTATTTGAGGAACCTCCATACTGTTTTCTATACTGACTGCACCAAGTTACATTCCCACCAGAAGTATACAAGGGTTCCCTTTTCTTTACATTCCTATCTTTTTTATGTCACCGTCCTATCAGGTGTATGGTTTTTATTTTTATTTATCTGAAGATTAGTGATGTTGAGCACCTTTGCATGTCCCTATTGGCTATCTATATGCCTTCTTTGAAAAAAAATGTCTGTTAAGATCTCCTGCCCATTTTTTAAATTGTTTATTTTTTTCGTTATTGAGTTGCATGTGTTCTTTATAGATTTTGGATATTAACCCTATATCAGATATATCATTTGAAAAATATTTTCTTCTATTTGGTAGATTGCCTTTTCATTTTGTTGATGGTTTTTTTTTTTTTTTTTTGGTATATATGTTCATTATTTTGATTATGGTAATGGTTACATAGATGAATACATCTGTCAAAACTTACCAAATTTTACACTTTGAAAATTACAGTTTAATGTATGTCAATCATATTTCAATAAGCTGCCCCTGAATACAGTATTTAACAAAATATTTAACAGCCAGTACAGTAAAGATACTAACCTTTGAGGATAAATGCTGGCCATGCCAATGTACTGCAGCTAAATAAAGGGTATCCCAAAATTCACGCAAGATTTGAATTTTGCATGAGCATTAACAACAACAACAAAAAAATAAAAGTCTAACTTTACTTGGTTTATTGAATCAAATTCTAATATCTGTTGCCCTTTGATTTCAATCCCTTCAATTTGATAAGCATTACCAAGTACCAATTATGGCCCAGGAGCAGGGACAATGAAGACCAATGAAGACCACGGCTTTGCATATGTGCCAGCAAAGCTGTGGAGGCCATTTACCCAATGTGCTTTTCCATACATAACCTTATACTGTATACTTTCTGAATCAATAAAAAATTTACAATTTTTAATTATAAACCTGTGTTTTCTATCAAAATTACTTCTTGAGTGAATTTTGGGACACCCTTTCCTAACCAGGCTTGTTTGCAAAAGTGCTCAACTTCATTGGTTTTCTGGGAAACAAACTTAAGACCACAATGCAATAGCACTGCATAGGGCCAAAATGAAAACAAACAAACAAGCAGTGATGCCAAGGATATGCAAAGATGTGGAGCAATCTGAATTTTCATACACTGCCAGTTGGAATTGAAATTTGTACAACTTCTTGGAAAACCCTTTGTCAATATTGACTGAAACCTGACATACGTCAAAGTCCAGGACATGGTAATGCCATTCCTGTATATACATGCCCAATAGAAATGCATACATATGTTCACATAAAAGTCATGTACAAAATACTGGCCATAGCAGCACTAATCATAATAACCCCAAACAGAAAACTACCCAAATATCCATTAATCGTAGAATGAATAAAATGATATAATTATCCATTAAAATACTATGCAACAATGAGAACAAGTGAACTTCAACTACATTCAATAGCATGGATAAATGCCACAAACATAATGTTGAGTGAAAGAAATCAGGAACACACAAAAAAGTATAACTTTATGATCCTATTTATAAAGAGTTCCAAAATAGGTCTAATTAATTTATGCTGCTGGAAGTCGGGATCCCTGACATCCTTGGGTCAGGGTTAGTGACTAGAAGAAGGATAAAGGAACTCTTGGTTTTGTTTCTTGATCTGGGTGCTGGTTAAATGAGCATATTCAGTTATATAACAAAACTCCAAACGTGTACGTATCATTTGTGCACTTCTTTCTATGTATATTTCAATAACATTGTTTACTCAAAAAATAAATAATGGATGAGTCTGATGACTCACAGATTTTTTTTAAACTCCTCTCAATGGGTCCTTGGATTGAAAAAGTTTGAGAACAACTACTCCAGTCAACAATCTTGAGAGGGTGAGGAGCTCTTAGCATAAGCAGGTCAAACACTTGGGGGAAGGGGAGTGAAGTTTAGAAATCACTACAGAACTAGCTTTGAATATTTAACTCTAAAGTGCAAAGAGCATTTTAATGAAACCTCACGTCAGCCTTTATATAACCAGGTTCCTTGGTTATTAGCAACAACTAATGAAGAAACACCAAAGCCTCAATATACCAAGATATAATATTTATCTGTTAACTAAATATCTAAGACATGACATGCAGGAGAAAGAAGAAAATGAGGGGCAGAGGACAACAGAAAAATAAAATATGCCTTTCCCTCTAGGTAATTGTTCGCTATCAATTTCCCACCAAGAAGCACCTTAACCACAATGTATAAAAAGAAGCCAAGAGTGATTAAATAATTTAGAGTCATTTTGAGGGATGAAATGCCCTGGCTCTATAATGCCCCATAATGACTGCTCCTCAAGCTACCTACCATTCCAAGATGACAGACAATTTTTAAACAGGATTGGTGTTTCCACTTGCCATTTGCCATTTCTCCAATGTCAGCTGCTTCTGCCCTCTTCCTCACCCCGTCGCCCAGTTCCTAGGCTCCTGTTGCACCAACCTGCTGGAAAGGAGCCTTTCTGACACCGTCCCTTTCCCTAAAACTCCCTGTTGTCTCTCCCCGTTATCTCTGCATCTCTTGGACTTGCTGAGAGTTTGGGTAGTTTGGGACCTCCTCTCTGGATGCCCAGGTATCCTTTCAGCCAAGAAATTCTCCTCTTTGATACCAACCCATCAAGACAAAGGGGGTACATAAAGGCCAGGCCCTCAAGGGCAATTCTTTGGCCTTGATTTAGAGTGGCAGTACTATTCTTAGGCTGCGTTGGGAGATATTTTTGGTTGCCTCTTTGACTGGGGAACTACTGATATTTAGTGGGTGGTACTAGATGTCAGTTGTTCTGTACAATGAGGAATAGCCATTCATGTCCCACACAACTTTGGAATGTAGGTAATATTAACCTGAATCTAGAAACAAATTCCTGCTTTAAAAATATTTTTAAAAAAATCCTCACCTGAGGACATGCTTGGAGAGAGAGGAAGGAAGGGACAGAGAGGAGGGAGAAAGCATTGATTGGATCAAACCCCAAACCTTTCAGTGCATAGGATGATGCTCCAACCAACTGAGCTACTCTGGCCTGGCACAAATTCCTTCTTATATACATACACACAAACAATTTTTGCATGGTTTTAATATGTACATATTCTTTCAAGGTGTATTTTGTATTAAGCAGAATTTTACCAAGAGTTGTTTATCATTCAAAAAAAAAATCATATTGATTCACCCAAACCTCACCTCAGTCAGTCAGAATTGGACTGGTTCTAAAAGGTATGAGCATTTGGCTACTTTATCTTGTCTTTCAGTGTAGTCATGCCCAAACATTTACATATTACAATATAAATTAATCTATTACAACTAACTTTCTTTTCATGTTTCTTTATATTATTATTAGGATGTTATGTTGATTTTTTAGAAGTTTGTAGTAGGTAGGTTATATTATTGATACATTGCATTTCAGAATTATATTGGATGTTTTGTAAAATATTTTAAATACTTATAAGTATATAATGGAGATACTAGGTATCAAAGGGCTGGAATCCACTGATTTAGAAAAACAGCTCCAATTCCTCTTGAAAAACTTGCCAAGGCTTTTGTAAGATCTTGACCTTTTATGTCAAACTAGAGGCCCGGTGCACAAAAATTTGTGCACTCTGAGGGGGGGAGGGTCCCTTAGCCCAGCCTGTGCCCTCTCGCAGTCTGGGACCCCTCGGGGGATGACCACCTGCTAGCTTAGGCCTGCTCCCTGGGGGATTGGGCCTAAGCTGGCAGTCAGACATCTCTCTGGCAGCCCAGCAGCCCTCGGGGGATGTCCACTTGACAGCGGGGAGCAGACCTAAGCTGCAGTCAGACATCCTTAGCGCTGCTGAGGAGGCAGAAGAGGCTCCCACCACCACCGCTGTACTGGCAGCCATCAGCCTGGCTTGTGGCTGAGCAGAGCTCCCCCATGTGGGAGCGCACTGACCACCAGAGGGCAGCTCCTGCATTGAGCGTCTGCCCCCTGGTGGTCAGTGTGTGTCATAGTGACCAGTCATTCCCAGTCTTTCTGCTGTTAGGGTCAGTTTGCATATTACCCTTTTATTATATAGGCTAGAGGCCTGGTGCATGGGTAGGGGCTGGCTGGTTTGCCCTGAAGGGTGTCCCGGATCAGGGTGGGGGTCCCACTTGGGTGCCTGGCCAGCCTGGGTGAGGGGCTGAGGGCTGTTTTCAGGCTGGCCACACCCCCTTTAGGGTGGGGGTCCCCACTGGGGTGCCTGGCCAGCCTGTGTGAGGGGCTGAGGGCCATTTTCAGCCTGGCCAGCGACTGAAGCTCCCAGCCTCTCCTTTTTTTCTTTCTTTTTTTATTCTGGGATTTATTTACCTTCTATAATTGAAACTTTGTTGCCATCACTGAGCTGAGAGCTGGCTCCTGCTCTCTGCAGCTCTGAGGCCACGGCCTGCTGAAAGCAGGTATCTGGGGTTTGTTTAGCTTCTATAATTGAAACTTTGTTGCTTTCGGAGCTTAGAGCCGGGCTGTGGCAGGCGGAAAACTTTGGTTTCCTCCATCACTGGAGCAAGCAAACCTCCTGCTTGCTTCAGCTGCGTGGCTGCCGGCCGCCATCTTGGTTGGGTTAATTTGCATATCTCGCTGATTAGCCAATGGGAAGCGTAGCAAAGGTACAGTCAATTACCCTTTTTGTCTTTTATTAGATAGGATATAGGCTGACCTTTGCCCAGTGGTGTGCTGGTAAATATTTAACAACTGGCTCTCTGTGGGGGAGAAGCTCTGATTTGTAGTGCATGCCAATTTCCATGGTGTAAATACTTTAATTATGGTCAATTTTAAGAATCATTTAACATGTCATCACTGGACATAGAATTGGGTAGATACACCAAATATTAGCTCCTGTGAGTTTTTTCAGGTAAGGGGACATGAGGACCCATTAGTTACCAAATTTCTGCCTAGACACCACTCCAATTTTTTCCAACAGGACTTTAGAATATATTGAGTTTGCCCTAACAGGATTCAGGGGACCATGAAACATATTAAGCAAAGAATAATAAAGAAAACAAACCAACAAGTCACAGCCATATACAGATATTGGCTCATTAGGCTCAGATAGTTCACTGATCCAAGATTCAAAGGCAATGCAGACAAGCATGAAGTAAATAGTTCTTTATAAAGTCAGCTGATATCAGTGGAAATTCCAGGGTAAAAGGAACTGCCTTGCTCAGATAGGAACTAGAGGACATGGTGATATGTTCTTAGCATTTATTCTGCTGCCACTTTGAGAGAAAACACTGGAGACAGATTTGTGAAACTGTTTAGACTTGAGAAACTATTTAAGGACAGCACCTGGAAAGCACCATTTAATTAGCCAGGTAATGAGAATTCATGAGTGGCAGACCAGGCATAGTTGTTGTATCTTAGCTTGTGAATGTGCGCTAAATCAAAGGAAGAACAATCCATCTTGAATGGCACAATAACCCACGCTCAGTTCTTTCGTTACCAGTCATTTTTAGGACCGAGGGATCAGCACAGTGTGTTTTGGCCAGTGTACAAAATCTCACCACAAGAGAATGATGGATGGACTCTGAGCTAAGAGAATGGATGAAAACAAGAACTGGATTGTTGTAAATTGTGCTCAAACGTGAAAAAGTGACCAAGATCTATAGCAATGAGAAACTGTCTGATGTAAATACATGTCTGATTTAGACTCTGTCCAGGATCAAAATTAGAAATATTTCCATTCTTTCTCCAACTCCCTGCTAGAAGAATTCCCGGCATGGGAAAGTAAGACCGTTTTGTGTAAAAGGCATGAACGTACTTACTGTTCTTATGGGGACTTAAGCAGTAACATTTCTGGAGAGTGAACATAGGGGAAATGCTCAGCTGGCTTGGACACGCACCCCACCTTTGATTGGCTACTTTAAATTCTGCATATTTTTAAAGGGAACCCCACCAAGAAGTCCTTTGTAATAAAAAAAGCAAAACTTTGTACAGTTTACACTCTTGCGTACCTCTCTAGTGCTTTCAAATCTTGAGAAATTTCAAGCATAGTTGCACTTTAGAGATTCTAATAGCCGAAAAGATTCTGGGATTTTGCATTCTCTATGAATCCCAAATATTCAAGTTCATTTCAGAAGGTTCTTATATGCCATGGCATGATGGAGGTAACACAATTTTGAGTAAGACCTTGATGATAAATGTGTTCCAGAATGCAAATTTTACAGTGACGGTCAACCAGGGAAATGTGCAAGCCCAGCAGATACTGGCATATGGCATGTGATCTGAGGAGGGAGAAGAAGGTTCGCAGAACATTTGCTAGCAGATGCTCAATGACAAAAGCAAAGTCAGTTGTATGGTCTCTTGGGAAAACAACAAGAACACAAATGTGAAAAAAAAATTGCTGTGTCAGTAGAAGATATTCATGAACTACACATTTTCCTCTGGTAACAAGGAACCGAGAAGACTCACAGCCGTAGGCTTTGGCCACTGTGGCCAAAGGTCCTAGGTCATCAGATAGAATCACAAAGAACCTGTTGCACTGGTACATTCATTCTTGGGCCTTTCATAGCATCACAATTTTTCTTGTTCTGTTTTATAAGCCATGGTGGCATTTACCATGTCGTGGCTTGCTTTGCTTGCCAGGCACGTCTTCCTTGAATAATTCTGTGAGAAAGAATTCTGGTGGGACTAGAGACCCTACATGAACCATGCCTTCCGACAGAGAACTGCAGCCTTCAGTGTGCAGAGGGCAAGTGACAGGAGGCGAATGGGACAGGTGTGTGTGTGTGTGTGTGTGTGTGTGTACAGTTAAAAAGAGATGGGCTTTAAAGAATGGTACTAAGATAGGCATACAAAGGGGGAGGTCACAGCCAGCAGGTGAAATGGTGTGCTCAAAGGTGCCAAGTTGAGTCAGGGATGGTAATGATTGCACGTTTAACTGAGAACATACCATATTCAAGCAGGCACCTTGTACATACCATGAATTAATCTCTTCAGGAACATTCAAGTTAAGTATCACTATTCTTATAGAATTGGCAAGGAAACTGAATTTCAGTTAACAGGTCTCGAATGACAATGATTAATTTGGAATTTGAATCCGTGTCTGTTTTACTTGAAAGATTCATCTCTTGGCTACCATACTACCTGGTCAATCCACGTTTCCAGCTAGAGTGAGACCTGTAGCAGATTTTAGAAATTAGGTTCTGTTGACAAAAGCCTCAAATATTGGACTATAGGCAGCAGGGAACCACTGAAGGATTTTAAAGAGCACATGATGTAGCTGGTAAGAAAATATCCTGAAAAGACTGTGGTGGAAGCAGTCATTTAGGTCACTGTCAAGAAATGTGGGTGATAGAAATAGAACAAAAGATGTTTTGTTTTTTTTAAAAATATATTTTATTGATTTTTTACAGAGAGGAAGGGAGAGAGAGATAGAGAGCTAGAAACATCGATGAGAGAGAAACATCAGATCAGTTGCCTCCCGCACATCTCCCACCGGGGATGTGCCCGCAACCCAGGTACATGCCCTTGACCGGAATCAAACCCGGGACCCTTCAGTCCGCAGGCCGACACTCTATCCACTGAGCCAAACCGGTTTCGGCCAAAAGATGGTTTTGAAAGATGGTGTCTACTGTAGGAAAACGTACAGGACTTGAAAGACAGCTCTACAGAAAAGGCAGAGAGGGAAGTCAAGATAACTTAGAGGCACCAAGACAGTGGGTTGGTGCGGGTGATGAGCAGCCTTCCAGAAGCCTTGGGATGAATGAGGAGCTCGGGCTTTATCACTCTGAGCTGAGGCAATGCAAACTATTTGCGCAGGATGGTCTGGTAGCTGTGGCTTCTGTCACCCTGCTCATTTTGTGGCTAATCTGGTTGCAAGGCAGACGATCCTATCTTGTTTCATTCCTATTTTGGGCTGAATTGTTTCCTCCCAAGATTCATATGTTCAAATCTCAACCCCCAGTGCCTCAGGATGAAACCGTATTTAGAGAGAAGGTCTTTGAGTTAAAATGAGGTTGTTAAGGCGAGGCTTCATCCAATATGATCAATGTCCTTATAAGACAGAGAGACACCAGGGGTGCTCATGCACGGAGGGATGACCATGTGAAGAGGCAACAAGATTGTGGCTGACTGCAAGTCAAGGACAGAGGCTTCAGAGGAATCCAGCCCTGCTGGCACCTTGATTTTGAACTTCCAGTCTCAAAACTGTGAGATAGGAAATGTATGTTGCCACCCATTCTGTGGTCTTTAGTTATGGCAGCCCTAGCAAAGCAATACATCCCTCTGGAAGGTCTTCTTCTTTTTTTAGTCAACAATGCCCTGCACTTCTACTGAGAGCTGGCTCCTATACCACTTCTGCCCTGAAATCTCCCAAGACAAACTCAATAGAGGTGCTTGCTCATCTCTCTGAATTTCTAGAGCAGCACTATCCAACAGCACTTTCTGCAATGATGGAAAAACATCTGAGCTCTATAAGGCTGTAGTCACTTGCCACACGTAGATATTGAGGATTTTAAATGTAGTGAGTGTGACTGAGGAAGAGGATTTTAAATCTTATCTAATTTAATTGACCACATTTTGCTAGTGGCTAACATATTTGGCAACCCAGATCTAGAGTGTTTATTATGTTGTTTATTTATTCACCCCACAATGTCTTGGATGATGGATATTTCTGCACATGTCTCAGTTCTCCAGCCACATAGTGAGCCAGGTGAGAGCAGGGATTCTTTATTAAATAAGTTTGCATTTCTACAACTCCAAACTTCGTGCCTGATGTACAGCCATGCTTATCAAATGCTTGCAAGCATATTATCATTGTCATTTTGTCTTGGATCACTGAAATAGATTACTTGTCAATCTTGTGGCGCAAAAGAAACACTTTTGATGACTTTCACAAGTTCCACTAGATGCCAGGTCTCTGTTCCAGTCTCTGGGGAACAAGGGATGGTTAAAATATGGCCTGAGCCTCTACGGGTTCAGGTCTTGTGGAGTAAGCAGAGAAATAAAGCTAAGCTCACCTCTCAGATCTGCAAATGCCAGACTTGCAGTTTGTCTTAGTGGATTTAGGATTACACTCATTGTATCTTTTTCTCTGGTTCTACAGAATCAATTTTCTTTTCCATGGATTGAAAAAATAAATAAATAAATGCAGATTGGGCATGAGGCCTATTAAGATCCTTGACAAAATGTAGTAAGCAAATTATGTTCTTCGAGAAGCAATCAACTACTGGAAGGTAGGTGTCAAAGAGGAGTGAGGGCGATCTTCCAGGACAGAAATTTAGAAAAATTTCACTTGTCTCATGTGACTGTGACTAGCATTAATGTATCATTCAGGAGGGTTGTTCTCTTTGTGGGCAATCCTTGAACTACAGAGGCCATGCCCAATTCATTGCCATCCCCTCCCTTCATCCTATCTTTATCCCCCACTGTGGGACCTTGCCAATAATAGGTGCTCAAAAATGTCCACTAGATAATGAAAAGGAGAGAAAGTTGTTAAATATTTCTGCTTACCTTCTCTACCCCAGGCCAATTCTCTATTCCCTAGCACCATGTCCCTTATAAAAACGGAAGAGAGTAAGTCAGCCATCTTGTCTTCTTTTGCTCTAGTAGGCAGTATCTCTGGGGGGAAAAAACAGTGGCTCTAAGGAGTTAAGGGGGATCAGCTTTAGCAAGTCAGCTTTCTACCAAGGAGCATGTTACTGTTGGCTACACAACACTCCAGGCCGGCTAAGCTAACCCTGCTGGTATGTGAAATGGAGTGCAGCCAACACCTTGCGAATATGGAAGGAAACCATCAAGACTTTGCCAAGACTACTCATCAGTGAGGAGAGACCTCTGGAAAAAATGAAGTAACAAAGATTGCTGAAATGTGTGAAACAACCTGAGAATCCATTGACATTTTGACAAATCTCACTCCTCCCTGCTTTCCTCAAATAAGAATCAAGCAGTGAAAGCTTCAGTGATTTTTAAAGTAGAGTTTTCATAGTCAAGATTGAGCTCTTCCTTGCCTTATCAGCAGCCTCTGAAAGGCTCCAGGAGGATCCTGGCCAGGAAAAAAAAAGAAATCTTGAAATAGCCACTTGAAAGTTATTAGGGAAGCTTTGCCCTTCAACTATAAGATTCTGGGGGAAAATTTTAGTTAAAATTTTTTTATTTCATAAAATGGAATTTACAGCTTGTGAAAGTTGGCATCTTTATTTTTTTAAAAATATATTTTATTGATTTTTTACAGAGAGGAAGGGAGAGGGACAGAGAGTCAGAAACATCGATGAGAGAGAAACATCGATCAGCTGCGTCCTGCACACCCCCCACTGGGGATGTGCCCGCAACCAAGGTACATGCCCTTGACCGGAATTGAACCCCGGGACCCTTCAGTCTGCAGGCTGATGCTCTATCCACTGTGCCAAACCAGTCAGGGCAAAGTTGGCATCTTTAAAAAAAATGAAGATGATAGGTGATTTCTTAAAAGAAAAAATAAGTTAAAATAAAAGTGCTAAATACCAGCATTCAAATGTCAAAGAAGACAAGATTTTGCGAAAATATCAGAACTGATCAGAAAAGCTAAAAAAGTTATTAGGATGGCAGTATAATTTGGGACACAGCCTCTTCTTACATCAGACCAAACTAAAAAACAACAAAAAACAACAACTCACAAAATTACAGAGCTAAATTTTGTATTTTTGTTCTGATTCTAAAGTTAAGGCAGGGTAACTTTATTCTAACTGAACTTCCTAGATTTACTCAGGGTTAAAGGCAAAGTTGAGGTCAAATTTAACCCTAGTATCTCATTCTCCAGCCAAAATCACATGAACCATGAACTCAATGAAGCTTCACATGGTTTTCCTTCTAAACCATGAACAAATCAATAGTGTTGGATGAAACTGGCTCTGAGTAATTGGGTTTTATGTAGCTTGGGGCTTCAAATTATATTCTTTAACCTGTAGTGATGTCTTCCATCAATTTTAGAAAATTCATGGCCTTTTTCTCCTTAAAATTTCCTCTGTTCCATTCTCTCTCTTCTTTCCTTCTAGGAATCCAAATATATATAAACTTTTCAATATGTCTCCTATGTCTATATTTTCTGTATTTTCCATCTATTTGGTTCTACTTAGTGCTTCACTCTGAATACTTTTCCCCCAACCTATCTTATAGGTTTCTTATCCTCTCTTTCGCTGTGTCCAATCAGCAATTAAACTGATCTATCCAGATCTTCATTTCAGTAAATATATATATATATTTAACTCCAGAACTTCTACTTGTTTTCTGGTAATATAAAGTCTACTTTGCAGGTGAAATTCTCCATCTTACCATGTATTTCTTGAGTATACTAATCACATTTCTTTTAAAGATAAGTATAATATCTGGATCACCTATGGGTCTGTTTCTATTAGCTATTTCTTCTTGGTCCTGTTTCATAATGTGTTTGGTAAGTTTTGATAGAATGCGGGATATTGAGTACGAAAAATCTTAGAGGCTCTGGATGATGCCCTCTTTAAAGAGGATCTACCCTCTCTTCAGGTAGAAAGTAAATCTAGATATCTGGAATAGGGGAAGCTCATCTAAAGGCGTAGTTGTCCAGAGAGAAAGTTTTAACTTTCTCAGGCCTGGCCTACTTTGGGTTCACCTACTTCTAGGGTGTTGCCTTTTAAGGGTCCTATGAGGAGCCTGGGATGTTACATGTCTTTCCAGTACCATGAGACTCTGAAAACCTGCTCAGCTTTTGAGCAGATTTTCTTCTGCTTGGCTTTTTAACCTCTTGCCTTATCCAACGAAGAATGAGAAAATTACTGAGGGGAAAAGAGTCTGGGGCCTTCCTTTCTCAGTGGGCTTGGCCCCTCAAGTCCTGGATGCCTTGGCAGAGCTGATGGCTTCAGAAAGATGTTTGTTTTAATTTTCTCTGGCCTTTCTAGTTGTCCTTCTTGGGATCATTGGTCTGCTACCAGCTACTTCATCAGAGTCAGAAGTAGGAGTGTTGAATAACTGTGGTTTTTGCAAAAGCAAAATTCCAGAGGCATAAAACTATATATATATAAAAAAAACCAACAAGGAAAAGTCATTTTCATGCACTGGTACTGGGGTTTTAAAACGAATAAGAATATCTTTACCCTGGGGGCATTCACATCCTATCAGACTTCTTCTAAGGTGCACCTGATTCTATTCCATTCTGATTCTCCCTTTTGCTCATTTTGAACATTTAGTTCAAGACCCCCAATAAACCTTTGCTCAGAGATTCAGGCAAACATTGAGATCTTCTTTCTCTGACACTTCGTGCTACTTATTATTAGCGCCTCACAGAACATGTCACAGTGCGTGAGCTTTTTAACACACTGTTCCCTACTCCCTCACCCACCGGATTGTGAGTTTTCTTAAAGACAGGAACTACATTTGATACTTATGCTGGAACCTCCAAATCCACCCAATATAGATTTTTTGGGCTTTTTTTTCCCATTTTTTCATCATGATCACTCCTAAGGCAAAACTCCCATGCTTTTAGTATCTTCTGTGCAGAAAAGACTGGGGAGAAGGAAGTGACACTCTTTATGGGGGTCCTATCTATGGAAAGGGGAGAGTTGCAGGGACTGTATCTCTAAGCATCAGCTCTTCTTGCCTATGTAGAATCATTAGTGATTGGCCTTTCTTTTTCCAGATTAGATAATAATGGGTAGTATTTATTATGTGCTTCTAGGATGCCTGGCAGTATCCTAAGCGTGTTACATACGATGCTATTAAATCTTTAGAGCAATCCTGAGAGATAGGTTTTACTAACATCCCCATTTTGCAAATAAAGAAAAAGAGATGTAATGTGGCAAATGACAAAACCCAATGAAAAGGGAACATCTGAGACCCTAAGGCGTTCGTCAGTGAACCCTCATCCTAACTCAAGGCATTCCTGGTGGGGCCTTAGCTCGGGGTGGATAGCTGATGGGAGACTTGCTGATTATATATATATTCTCTGCCTGAGAGACAAGCCTTGAATTCCCTTCTGGTTCCATCTAACATGTTTTCCTTTCATTTTTAGTTTGTTTTACTCTGCCAATCAGGATGAGTTCAGTCACAGCAGCAACAATGGCCTGATAAGCTAGGGGGCCTATGTTTTCCACAGAATGAGAATTCTGGAGGTAGGCAAGTGGGGTCTCACACAATGGCTCCCTAAATGCCCTGAGGGATCCAAGCTCTACCCACCTTTCTACTCTGTTAGTTAAATATGTAACTTTCATCATCATGCGTGCAAGCTGGTTGCTACCTCTTCAGCATTCTGTCTGCATTTCAGGTAAGAAGAGAAAGGATCAAAGGGGGATAAGATAAAAAGGAAAGCCAACAATTCTGTTTCCATTTAAATAGGTTTCCCTGAAGCCTCATTAGAAGGGACTTTCTTTCCATCTAGTTGGCCAGAACTATGTCAGACATGGCTACACCTAGCTACAAAGGAGTCCAGAAGTGGAATATTTTAAATGGGTAGATTCTAAGAAAATAAAGATTATTTTAATAAGGAGGAAAGGACAATAGCGACCCAAAGTAGCTGCCGTAGTTCTTAAAGTATTAATTGAAGTTAGGGAGACAAGTTCATCAAAAATAGGCGGCCCAGTAGACCCTATTTCTCGGTGAGCATCCCAGTGCTGCATGGAGCTAGAATAAGAAACCCACGCTCCTGGGTCATGTCTACACATGTGCCCATCTGTAAATGATCTCATGTGGCAAAGCCATGATGTTGTAGGGAGAAGAGCCCTGATTTAGCAGCAGAAAAACAGGGGTCACATCTTGCTCATGCCACATATAACATGAGTTCTTGGGCAAGATACTAGCTTCACATTCCTTATCATATGCCCTTAAGATGGGCATAAATGCATGCATCCTACCCATGCACAAAACTGGGAGGATCAACATAATGAATATGGAAAGCTTTGAAATCTACTGATCTTTGCATTTTATTAGTTTCTTATGACATATTTAAAAATTAAAAATGAAGAAATATAAATGGAACCCAGCTGGTTATTTAAGAATCATTTTTATAAGTCCCTCTAAAACATGTATATGAATTTATAACATTTTAACTTTTTGTATATAAATATATATGCATGTAGATCATTTTAATAAAATTTTGTGATATCTTTGGGATGGAATGTAGCAGAATTTACAATGTTCAATTTTAATACTTCAGTTCCTGGAACCCACCTGGTTGCTTAATTTACTTCTTTAGCTCATCCCAAATAAGGTGGAAAAAAGGGGCTGGAAATTATCAGTGTATCTCAACATTAAAACTGTCATCTCTCTCATCGGAAATATGGCAACTGTGCTGTGTTTTCCAAGATATATGCCAGCAATATTTCAAAATATGATTAACAGTGCCAATACCTTGTAAAGTTGGCACATCTTTTCTCGTTTTGTCTTAGTGATGTCGTCTATCTTTGTGAAAGCTGATATATTTAATAGCTTTTTAAAAGCCTTCTTGTGGCCTTTTTCTCCCCTCGGTATAGTAGTGTAACTTTTATCGATAATAATGGGAGTTATGTTGGGGCATGTGGGGTGGTTATGTGGCTCCTGTAGTTAATGGTGATGGACCAGCCTTGAAACCATGGCCTGGAGTTCAGGAGCCTGTCTCAATTACTTAAACTCTCAGAGGGGAATGAGAGGTGCCTGACCACACTCCTTTTAGCCAGTTCCCCAATCTTGGAGCTTTTCTGCCTTTTTATTTTGACAGAAGCTAGTACATACATGGCCACATAAATAATGTGAGATGGAATGATAATAAATTTCATGTAAAATTGTATGATTTCCAAAATCTAAAATTAGGGAAACTTTCACCCAAGAGATTTACGTTGGCATCAGCCTGAATTTTCTTGAAAGACTATATGAAATGTGATAATTTTCAGTTAAAATCTGTATATATCGGCTCTTGAGACTTATACATGGAAATGTATTTTTTTTTCCTAATTAAAGGAGCCCACTCTTAAAAAAAAATCACACAGTTTTTTGAGATGGGAAAAAAAAACCTGTGATAACGGGATTACTTTTAGATTAGAAAATGGAGACCTACTCTGGTTCCATGAACTACCTAGAGTCATACAGTTAGTCCTAATCCCTGACCATGGATATAGAAAACATCATAATAATGTGGAACTTGCCTCTGAACAAATATGTATATGTATACTTGGGACAGAATGGAAACTCAATAAATACTTTTTAAATAAATTCAGTATGAGGATATTTAAATGCAAAGGTCAGAGCTAAACTAGTATAAAACTTTTATCAAAATGACTCAGGTTTTACTGAAAGTACTAGGAAAAGTCAAACTAATATAATAGTCCTATAGGGCTTAGCAGAATGCCCTGAACATAATAAGAGCTGAATGAACATTTGCTGACTGAAGGAAGAGTGTTAAAAGTTTATTGTACACGTGATAAAATATCCCAAAAGAGTAATTTTTAAAGTTATATTACTTTTTCCTTTGATGATGACTTTTATTATTGTGAAGCTCAAACTTGATAAATATGACAGGATATGCATTAGCTTATGCTATTCGAAGTAGATTTCCAACACATATTTAAAAACCTGTGCTATTTTTTTTGAAGAGGAAAAAAGGAATGTGTCTACTAATATTCACACAGGCACATCTGGCCCTTTAAATCCCACAGGTTGTCTTTTACCCAATAAATAACTCCGGGCCCTGGCCAAACCTTCAAACTCATCTCTCACCAGCCTCACTTTACCTCCTGAGTCACAACCGACTCACATTTCTTAGAGCCCCTTCCTAACTGCGCAGGCACCTCTCCTCTTGCGTGACTACCTCTTCAGTCCTCTTCCCACCCAGTTTGCCTTCCTTCAAGTCTCAAATATTTATCACCTTCTCTTTTAGGCCTTTTCCAGCCCTTTAGCGCTCTTCTCTCTGTGCCCCATGCAACCCAAACCTAGCCACTATTATTTCAATTATTTCTATTCACAATTTTCTTTTCCATTGGATTGTGACTTCTGAGAGGGCAGATACCTATATGGTCTATTTATTTCTGTGTCCACAGCAAGTAAGTCTTCCTGAAAACAGAGTGACAGAGTGGATGGACACTGAATATTTGTAAGATGAACGAATGAAAACTGCCCCGCAGTCCCATAGACCAGACACCCAGTTCTCTGCACTGGCCCTCCCCTCTACTGACTATGTGAGTTAGCTTCCTACATGTTGCAGGGTGCTAGCTAGCACGCATGGCCACAGTATACCCTCACGGCAACACAATGGAGCTGATTCTTTTACTGGCACCTTTTTATTGAAGAGCAAATAGACTTAAGAGATGTTGAATGGTTTTCTCAAAGTTAAACAGCTATGCAGAATGGTGTGCTGTGGAAAAACTAGACTCGCGAAACAAAAAAATGGACCTTCCCTGGTAAAAGCCACAGCCGTAACAAAAGCAATTCAAACCCAGGATGTCCATAAAGGAGCCACACAATACAAAATCCAGGCTTCTTACCATGTAAAACAAGAAGGGCAGGGCAGCCGGAGAAGGGGCAGGATGCCCAGACAGCTCTAATACCTGGAATTTGATCAGAACGATCTCCAGTTTTAAGAATTTTTGCCGCCTCCCCCAGGAAGCCCCTCCAGATTTCCTCCATGTGGAAATGCACCCTTTAGCTAATGTGAGTTTGGCACGCTGCATTCTGAGCTCAGCTGGCTCCGTGCATTCTGCGACACTGCTTTTACCCTCTTCCCTTTCCTTTCTCTTGCAACCAGCCATAGGTTTCTGTCGCCCAGTTTATTCAGAGGGCTCATGCGTTTCGATTCAATGAAACAGCTCAGGGGCATTTACTACCACTAAATAAAAAAAAAATCTCTCCTCTGACAACTTCAAAGAAAAAGCTGGTAATATCAAAAAATGGTTTGTAGATTCTTCCCCCCTCCCCAATGCTAGAAAGTCACATGGCAAAGGAAATAGGAAAAAATTCTTTCCCACCTATCCCATGTGTTGTAGATATTTACAACGCCATCATTGTTTATGTTGAGTTCCATTCATTTTTGTCAGCAGGCTTCCTTTGTACAGTTTAACTGCTTTCTCATGCTACGCTCTCTGTGAATTGTCACAATGGTTAATGGGACATTCTGTATCAAATCCTATTTAATTTTAAGGCATTTCTGTCTGCTAATTTATTACCGACAGCAAATTTCATTTTGCCAGGGCAAAAATCAATTTGTTTGTTTCATGTTGAAAATAGTTTTTCAAATAAATTCTGATGGTACACTTATCAAGCCCTCTTATCTTTCATTAAACTAATGCTTTCAAGCATAATTAAGAAGGGACTGGAAACTAAGTATATTGTAATTCTCTGATATTAAAGAAGACATATCAAAATAAATTTGCAATCGTATCATTACATCAATCTCTACTATGGCTGCACTAGTATTATGACCATAATTAATTAGCTAAGGCACAAATTACTAATAAATCTTTAGAAATTAAATGCCTAATTTTTCAAAACCAAGTCTTCGTAAATTGATTATTTAGAATTTAGAGGCTTTTTAATTAGGAAGAAATTTATGCAATGCTGTATGTAATAATTAGGAATCAGCTCTTCTGCAATATTTTTGAACATCAGCAAAAAATTAAATCTTGGGAAAAGAGTCTGGGTTAATTATAGTATTTCACTGTCAAAAATCAACATATAGGTAAAATGTAGAGGTTAATGTGGCCTTTCCATTTCTTTAACTCCCACCTCGCTGTATGTTCTCAGTGCTGGAATCATTAACCGAACCCAAAAATCAATGAGGGGTGGGGGGAATCTCCCCAGTGATTTATGCCTCTAGGAAAGTTTTTATTTTATCCAACAGTTTCAGCAAACCTCATCAATCCAGGTTAAACATTTAACACTCTTTTTCCCTCTATTCCCCAGGGATAAAGCAGAGATATTTCTGAGTCTAGCCATCATTTTGGGCAAGTGATTATTTTGACATAAGACACAAAAGCTGCTTTGTCAGGAGGGTGGGAACATCATTTGGGGTCGAACAAAGGCATTGCTGAAGTGCGACCTCATTATGTGTGTGGTCAAAAGCCCCAAAGAGACGGGGAAGGGGACCTGATGGTGAGCCACTTTACACCCACAGAGGCCTGCTGCGTGTGGGTTTCAAAGCCAAGGCCCTCCTGTGTCCAGAAGACTGGCTGGGAGGTACTCCGGGCCATATCTTGTTCCTGTTTATGCTTGGGCCTATAGGGAAATGCTAATGCAATACCACAAATTCTATAAAAACCAGAATGATTGCCTACACAATCCAGAAACCAAGTGGTTTTTTTTTTCTTTTTATTTCACCTCTGCCTCATTTTAGTTCTCTGGATACAAACCAGCCAATGTGTTTTGCCTCCACAGGTGCTAGAGGGATAAGGCCAGCCTGGGAGAAATTCAATGTTGCTCATCTAAGCACTTTCCCGTATGTCTTCCTTTTGAATCCATCTTCCTCAATAAGGAATTAAATCCTGAGTTCGCCCAAAGCCAGTATCCCCTTGTCTGCCCAAGGGAACAGAATTAGTCTTCCCTGCTAGCTCCAAAAGGTGTTAAGCCACTGTTTGCTCTTCTTGGGTTTCCGTAGTGCACCACCAAAGCCATTTCTTCAACTGAAGGTCTTCTGGAAAAACGATGAAAGCTCCCAAACCCAGGATTCAAGAGTGACAGACAATCGCTAACAGATGCATTTGTACTCGGGCAGAATTGGTCTGTAATTGTTGCTCGTCGGAGAGAGGAAGGGAGACCATAGCACCCCGTTCACTGTTGCTGGCAGATAACAAACTGGAGATGAAGCCACGTGGACGGGGGGAAATTGCTCACGCCTACAGAATGAAATTTCAGGCTCTGACAGCTGCGAGGTAAGTAAATGAGGATCAATTTATTCTGGGTAAATGCAACACTGCACATCTTGAACAATGGGAAGGAGGTGGTGGCCCCAGGGTGGTGACACGCAGGTTGTACATATTCAAAAGCGTCTCCTAGGAGGAGAAATATGGAACAGGGGGCCAAACAATCATCCTCTTGTCAAAGCATGAAGAGTCCTCATACTCTCAAGTGGAAGCCACAGCTCCCCTCAAAGGGAGCCTTGAGAAAGGGGCTTAGATGTCCCTATTTTCAATGCAACTGACAAATACCATAAGCACATGAACTCAGAAGAAGCGCTACTTGAATGCCGAAGGCTCACCAGAATCCAGGAGACCTACATCTCATGCCTGGATGCTTTTAACAGCCTCACAGTAGGTATCCTGACTTCAATCTCTACTGCGCAGCCAGAAAAGAAGCCGTCTAAAGGGCTATTACTGCCCAGTCTAGTCCTTCAAGGGCACCCACCTACCATCAGGGGAAGTCCCACGTTAGCTTGACATACAAGGCCCCCACACATTGGTCGCTTGTTAACCTCCCCAAACCCATTTCTCACTGTAAGCCTCCAGGCAATCACAGACTGTTCCCTCTTTCTCTCCTCTCTGGTCAACTCTTACTCATCCTTCAGGTGCCAGCTTAATTGCTCATTTCCCCCAGAAGTCTTCTCTGACTCCCCAAGTTGGGTCAGGCGCCCTTATCCCTGTGCTCTGACGGCCCCCTTTGTGCCCCTAGGATAGCTCTGTCAGACTGAATTGCTTATTCATATTTTTGTCTCTGATTTTTTTTTCTAGATTTAAAAAAATATAGTTTTTATTGTCGATAGTATTACAGATAGCTTCCATTTTTCCCCTTCCCCCCTCTCCCAGTCCCTACAGACACTCTCCCCCTCCCCTCCCCACCCCACCAGGTCTCCACTACCCTATTGCCTATGTTTACAGGCTATGATATAAGTATATAACAAGGTTGCAATGGACAGAAATACAACTCAAATCAGCTTAAGCTACAAGGACATTTATTGGACTGGGCTGGCTCACAAAACCGAAGGAAATGCTGAACAATCAAGCTTCAGAGAAGTAGAAATTAGGGTCCCTCCCAGATTTCCAGATTCTGCATCAGGGCCTTGAAGACTGGTCTTGGTGTGTCAACTGTTTCTGCTCTCTGCCTCTGTCTGTCTCACCTCTCCTTTGTCAACAACATGTTGGCTTTTATCAGAAGGATGGAATCATGTCTACCAGGGGGGGTCTAAGCTCACATTTTTCTTGGTTCTAATATGAAAGGTCTTAGGAAGAAATCTGATTGTTTCTTTTTTAGGTCTCATACTTGCCCTAGACCAAAAATTGTGACTCTTAGTTAGGGAGGACGTAAGAAGATGGCAATCCTATTCAGACCACATTTCAAGCTCTTGAGTAGAGGGAAGCACATGGAGGAGGACAGGGCAAGGGTGTGGTCAGCATAGGATCACCTATTGTTGCAAAACCAACAACCACGAAATCCCAGTGGGAAAGTACAATATGCTTTTATTTTTCATGCAGTTGCAGGATGTTGGCCAATACAGACCAGGGGACTCTGCTTTAAGCTGTAGGCCTGGCTGAGCGAGGCTCCTTGTGGTGGGTTAAACTCAGTCCTATTCCATTAATGTGCCTCATTCTGGTGCCCAGGATAAAGGGTAAGTTTTAAGGCAGTAACAGGGGTACAAGGGAGGAAACGAAAGCCCACATTGGATCTCAAGGACTGGGCTCAGAAATGACACACTGCCTTCTATACCATTCTATTGGCTAAAGCAACACACACAGCCGAGCACCAAGTCAAGGGCTGGGGAAAGGTGCTGTTCCCTCCGTGGAAGGGATTGCAAAGTCACAAGGCAAAGGGCAGGGATACAGGAGGGGGTGAAGATCGGGGGCCAGTGATTTCAAATACAGGAACAATCGCTCAAAGGAAGGGTGATATCACTTCTGGAAGAAGGAATGGGTCCAAACTGACAGAAATGATGATGCCCATTATGTTCTCCCTGCTGATGCCCTAACTTTTGTGCAGGCAGGAAATGTGGTATGTAGGTCCTATGTAACATAGTGCTTGGCACACGGAACACAGTCAAAACTTATATGTTGATTCAATATAAGTAATTCGGGCACTACAGAGAGGGCTGACACCATTTCTTCAAACCATTTCTTCTAAAATCTCAAAATCAAGTCGAGTAGACTGAATGTCATGTAAACAACTGGTACAAAACGGACGGAGATGTGTTCTCTGTTAGTCCAGGCAAAAGGCTATGGGTACGATGCGGAGGGAGAGATGAATTCCAACCAGGCAAACTCAGGAGGTGTCCTTGGAATAGGAGGGATTAAAGCAGAGCTTTAAAGGGAAGGAAGCAACTTTGAGTGTGTGCTTCATGCGAGCCATTCCACTACGCCGAGGGCTGCGATCTCCTTCCACTACTGCTCACCTGGGAGGGAGGCAGCCTTCTCAGGCTTTTCCATGCGAGGCTTATTAAGTTGCGTGCCCAAAGTTATCCAGCTGGACAGTGACAGGGCCTGATTTGGACACAGGTAACTCCTCTGCCACCTTTTCATTGTGTCTTTTTCAGCAACTGACAGTCCAGATGCCCCTTAAATGTGAATTGAATAAGTGAGCAAATGTATGGAGCCCTCTTCTCTTTCTTCAACACTTTGGCAGGTGCAGAAGTCAGGAAAAGGCACTCAAGACAAAGGGAAGAGTCCGAGTCTGCTGTAAGAAGAGAGGGTGCATCTCAGAAACGCCCTATAGATGTGTGTGACTAGAAGATTACATACAGGATGTCCCTCCAAAACCTATACACACTTTGAATGATTTTAAAATCAGTATTTATTTACAGATAGTTCACTTAAAATGTAAAGGAATCTATGGAAATGAATATTTTCTTTTTTTTTTTTTTTTTGTAAATGCCTGTTTTCAAATAGATGGCTACTCTGGTCCAGGTACTGCTGATAACACGAAGCAATGGAATTGCAAACATCAAGAAGCATTTCATTCGGTATTCGTGCGCCCTCCATTCATCAACTGTTGCTGGTTTTGTACCGTAAACTTTATCTTTTATGTATCCCCATTAAAAAGTCTAGTGGATAAATTTTCTTTGTTCAAAGCTTAGTCTGGTTTCAACAATTATTTCAAATCAGTTAAACCTGCAAAGGAGTGAAACTTCAGTGAGTTTTCAGCTGTTAAAGTGTGTGTACATTTTTTGGGGGACACCCTGTATGTGGAGTGCATGGCAAACCACAAGGCCATGAAGGTAAAGAGGGGACCAGCCTAGAGGGGAGGGTGTGTGCTTTATTCGGCCTGCAGGTATCCCTGAGGGCCCCGGTACTACTCAATATAGGACCCCAAAGATAAAAGTTTATGATGCATTAAGACAGAACAGATTGTAAATGCTGTGCAGCATGTAATAATTTGGAACCGGCGCGCCTCGCAACTTTTTACTATCAGCAGGCTAATTAGAAAAATAATTTACTTCTCCTCCCCTTTAAGCTTTCCGAATGGACAAGTGGCTGGCTGGTCTTCTACCCTTAAAAACATACAGAAGGCAGGCCTCTTTCTTGGAGGGTACATAGACAGCTGAGAAAGCCACAGCTCACTGCTGCTGACTATGCCACACATCAGCCCCCTCCTGTCCCTGCAGGTTCCTAGCAGAGAAAAGAACAGTCTCAGGTGAGGATTCCAGAGAAAGGGGAGCCAGTCCTGTGAGTGGATGGGGCTTGATGTCTGAAAGAATACAAAGCTGAGGAACTGGTCCCTGTCCCAATTTCTCACATTCTGTCACCCAGGAACTATGCACAACCATCACCATCAATGCCTTTTCACTTTTATTTATTTTTTTAAAAAATATTTTTATTGATTTCAGAGAAGAAGGGAGAGGGAGAGAGAGATGAAAACATCAATGATGAGAGAGAATCATTGATTGGCTGCCTCCTGCAAGCTCCCTACTGGGGATTAAGCCTGCAACCAGGCCATGTGCCCTTGACCGGAATTGAACCGTGATTTCCTGGTTCATAGGTCAATGCTTAACCACTGACCAGGCAATGCCTTTTCACTTTTAAAGGCAGGAGGAATCAAGAATCCAGTGTATAATTCTTAATACACGGCCTCCACCCAACATAGAGGACAAGTCTGTCCTTGTTAGTCTGTGCACTTACTCTCACCTCACCATGATGGTTTATAGGAAATAACAACAATAAATAAGTTTGCTGAGAGAGAGAGAGAGAGACTACTCTGTTGGCTGTTCAGATAACAACCAGACAATTTAACAAGTGCCATGGAGTAATGGGGGCTCTTCTGGGGGCACAGGGACCCCAGGTCATTCTAAATAGATGTACCAGATACTTGGGAGAAAGTAGATTTTGTTTGTTTGTTTGTCTTGAGAGGTTGAGGGGATAGCAGTTAAATCACGTTTTTGTTTTTTTCTTCTTCCAAGTAAAACCCATTCTAACACCCAACTAATAATGACCTTATAAATCTGTGTGGTCTATTTTAATTAACATTAAATCAATGAAAGATTTAATTCCTCACCTAGTGGCTACCATATTGGATTGCACAGATACAGAACATTTTCACTGCAACAAAATTCTATTGGGTGGCATGGTTAGATACTAACAGTGGCCATCCTCTATATATAGCATTGTCACACTCCTATTTCTACCAAATCTAAGTCTGGGAAAATTATTGGAGGATAGTGGAGGCTATCAATATACGGGCTGCCAAATCTAGTAAGGAAATGACCTTTTCATTTCTCAGAATCAAAAAGGGCCTCCCTCTTGAGCAGCCATGCTGTTTTCATGCTGGAGACCTACAGGCCATTCCATGCTGTGGGCTGGCAGACAGGAGCCATGAGGTGGCGGGGAAATGCCCTGGGCTGGGATTCAGAGGTCATGGGCTCTCATCTCAGTTCCACGACTGGTTCTGTGACTTTTGTCCTTACAACCTAACCAAGCAGAGGAATTTATACTTGCATCATGACCGCATCAGTAGCGTGCACTCAGGAATTACCGCTCTGAGATTGTAATGTGGACATTGAGCCTTCTAGCCTATCTGTTCTCACTCTGTTTCTTCTATGAGGATTTGTGGGAACTCTGCCTGTGGGTGAAGGTGCTGGCCTCTGAGCTAATGTCTCTTTGGGGATGTCGCTAGCAGCAGGTGTCAGCTATGTTTTCTTAACAAGAAAGGTGCAGGTGACCCTCCCCCACAGGTGCTGGCAGGTCACTTGGTGCCTGTAGGAACACAGGCAATGTCACACGGGTGGGTCTACCTAGTCCGTGTCCCTGAAAGAGGAACTTCTCTAAGCACCAAGGAGCTTCCTACGAAGACCAGAGGGATTTTCCCTAAATAGTATCAACTTCAAAAGACCCCAAACATCCCCCGAAGTGGACAACTTAGAAGCATTAAACAGAGGTCATCCTACACTCATTGCCAGGTGACTTGATTATTTTGAGAGGTGAAAGGCACTAATGTTTCAGTCTTTGTCTGGACTATCTAGTCTTACTTACTCATTTTGAGAATGAAGGTCATCTCTTTGTTTTGATCTGTCTTCACCTACCACATGCTTTCACACTCCCATTCTTTGGACCTAAAGAACAGGTAATTCACTACCTTGGGAAGAGATGACGATAATGTTCCTCAGTTAGAATATTGCAACCGCACACCCATAGCTTGCTCACTACTCAAGTTGCTCCAAAGAGCATGACCATGGACCATACAAAGGCCCATCATACTTCTGGGGATGGTTGGGGAGAGGTGAGGGTAGTTGGGGAGAGGTGGGTACAGCTATATTCTATATTCTGGACACACCTTTAGAGTAGGGAGGATATCTACCATGGGGCATGGTTCTCAAACTTCAGCATCATCAGAATCACTTGAAGACCTTGTTAAAACTTGAATTGCCTGGCTCTATTCTTGAAGTTTCTGTTCAGTTGGCTGGGGTGTGGGTCAGGGGTAGATCTTGAGAGTTTGCCTTTCTACCAGGTTCCTTGATGCTGCTGCCGCTGGTCCAAGGACTAAACTTTGAGAATCACTACTTTCAAACCTTCTCAAACTTGATCCCAGGTGGTCATAGGCAAGAGAAAAGTATTTCCCAAAATGTATATTTTTTTATGTTTGATACCAACTTGAGTAACTCAGACAAATGATAATAATTAATATTATATAGATTTATAGTGTTACAGGCAGAATTCTAAGTTCTTAAATGTATTGACTCATTTAATTTAAGATAGGTATTATATTGTCATCTCTATTTGGCAAAGGTGGCTTGGAGAAGTAACTTTTCTAAGGTGAACAGCTAAAGTGAGAAGTAGAATTGGGGTTTGGACAAAGGAGTCTGCTGCCTCTCCCTCCCACCCCCTTTCTTTCCCAACTTTGTCCTCTTCCCTGCATAAATGACAACATTCCTTTAAGAGAGGACTCCTTTGGAGCCTCCCCTAGCTCCAATGCTAACAGCCTCAAGACTGTAGGATGCTAGTCTTGGTCAAGTTTATTTTTAATACCCAGTAACGATAACAGAGCACAGCTTCTCATTTGCCTACACCCTGACACTTTGGGAGTATCTTGATTCAGTGATTATTTTACAAGGGATGTAGAATGACTCGACAAATAGAAAAACGGAAACCTGAGTGAAGGAAGGGAAATAATAAACAGGAAAGAGAAAATAATAAAGCAATAGGAAGAAGGGTAAAAATAACCAGATGGAAAGGTCGAGAGAGATAAAACGTGGGAAATAAGGACTCCATAGGAGAAAAAAAAAATCCAGAAAACTAAACATGCATGATAGAAAAGTTAAACCCTGGGTCGATGTCACACTGAGAAAATAGAAATATAAAATCTCCGAGTAAAACCAGGCAAGAAGAGACAATACAGGAAACAGGAGGAGAGGAGAATCAGAGGGGGAGGGAGACAAACGATTCCATTAATTGGATTTTGAACTGCAGTTGTTATAATTGGGCATTTAAGCTTTATCAACATTCTTTTTCATCATTAGACGATTTTGCAAGCGTTTAAAATCCAGGAAACGCCATTCCATTTCGTCCCAGCTCTTGCCACTCAAGTCCTGGTTGCTTGTTTATTTTTTCTTGAGCTAAAGAAGTTTCACTAAAGGTTGGCATGCAGGATAAATCTTTTAGAGGAAAGGGGGGAAATAATTCAACGGGAAGGAAGGATTCATTGTGACAAGGGCCAGGTCAGGGAAATGGCCACAGAACTGCATTCCTGAAAGCGAAGGCCCGCAGAAAACTAAACCTGCAGCAAGGCTGTTTGCTCTGCCCTGGGATCGAATTGGGGTCGCCTCAGAGGCCGGTCCCAGAGCCTGAGACTCTGAGCGTTCTGTTTTAGATTACGAGCTGGGTTCATGCAAGGGGTACAGCGTGGGGAAGAGTATGGATGATGTCAGCTCTGGTCTGAGGGCCCGTGTCCTGCGTGGGGCACCTGATCACTCTGGAACCTCTCTGGAAATGAACTGCTCCATCCAGTGGGGCAAAGAATGGTGGGTGGGCAGGAGAGCAGCGTGTCCCTTCTATTCTACTTCCTTCCCATTACCTGCCAGATCCTTTTCTTGACATTTCTCTTTGGATGTAATAGGAAATGGCTGAATTTTACAATGGAATGTTTGCAAAATTTATCATCTTTCCCCCAGAACTAGTTCCTATCCAGTTCAAGGTTAATTTTCCAGCCAGGTAGCTGACAAAGTCTCTTTTCCTGCAAAGTCTTTTAGCATCTTCCCTCCAGGGTTTCATCGCCCTCTGCCCCCAGCCCCCACAGTCTAAGAGAATAGTTATCTGCAAGGCCCTATGATTATATTTCATTGAATCTAAGACACTGCTGAGTATAAGAAAGAGGCATCATTATTTCAAGTGCCACCAAGAAAATAAAAAGTCTGCTTATTCAATCATGATAGACCAGAGGTCATGAGGTATATTTCAATTTCAGAAATGTTACAATGTTAAAGAAACATAGAGGATCTCCTCTAGTGGACTGTAAGCTTTTCGCAAGCATTGACTGTGCCTTAGTCTCTTGTCTCTTAAGCCCCTTCAAAGGCAGAAAATAGCTCTGTGTATTTCCCAAGCTACCTTGCTAACAACTTTGAATTGAGAGACACAGAGAAACAGAGCAAGAGTTTGTATGTGTGTGTTTGATCATGCTTTTGTATAGCACATTATCCCCATTTTGCCCTTAAATTTTCCCAGGACATTTAGGAGCTGGGCAGGTACTGATTTTTTCCCTGTTTTACAGCTAACCAGCCTGAGGCTCAGAGATGTGATCTGATGTATCTACGGTCACATCACCAGTAAGAGCTGAAAGGAAGATCTAAAGCCAGGTCTGGGTGTAGCCTTTTCCTATGCCTTCTATGCCCATGAAATAGTAGAAAGTAGAAGATGTAGGCTCCTTACTTCCCATTCCAGCTGCTGAGAAAAACCCTGAATTTGAGTAAAAAAAAAGAGGAAGGTTTTGTGTCCCTGCTACTCTGGCCTCGGGTCCCTTATTTTATCTCTGTGGCAGCTACCTGTCAGTGTGTGGTACTTGGGGCTGATGGCAGGGAGTTTGTACACACCAAGACTATCTAAACAGACCATTAAGTGGTAGTAAAGTAACACATGTGAACGACAGGTCAATAAATTCCCAAGAACTTATGTTGCCTGCAAGGAGTCGGCTGTTGCTGAGTGTTTTTGGGGTTTGCATAAAATCAATTTTACAAGCGATCTTAAATAATTAGGGAAGACACCATCAAACAGAGAATACTTTACATTCATGATAATAGCTTCGGCGTTCATCTCATTGATCTTCTTGTTTGATAGTATGTGTTGTTTTTTTTTTCTTCTCCAAACTGGCTATCTTTCCTGATAGCTTCTTTACGAGGTGCTAAAATGCTACCTTATGAGGAACCAAGACACACATTTGTACCACTATTTTTCAGACTAAAGACTGTGAAGTTACTTATTAGCAGAGTCTTCGTGAAACTCAACGTTACAAGTATTATCCTTTCATTCTCTAATCTCAAGTGCTTAAACAGGGGTGGGCAAACTTTTTGACTCGAGGGCCACAATGGGTTCTTAAACTGGACCGGAGGGCTGGAACAAAAGCATGGATGGAGTGTTTGTGTGAACTAATATAAATTCAAAGTAAACATCATTACATAAAAGGGTACAGTCTTTTTTTTTTTTTAGTTTTATTCATTTCAAACGGGCCGGATGCGGCCCGCGGGCCGTAGTTTGCCCACGGCTGGCTTAAAACATTTGGGGAAGAGAGAATTCACAGAAAGACAGTACATAGTGTACATACGAAATACAAAAGTTGGAGGGAAAAATAAAACTAACTTTTTTGGGTGTCAGATAAAAGCAGAGAACATTTAGACTAATGTAAGCTTCTCTCTTACCCATCTAGCCTTCTGGGTACTGCTTCGTTATCCTTCAGGAAGTTTAAATAAAATGAATCTTTTAATGATGGGCAACCATTCATGATGCACTGCAGGGGCACAGGATGAAGCCAAAGGTACCACAGTGGGTGAAATTTCTTTAAGGGACTTGTATGCCACCAATGCACACACCAGAGCCCTCACGTCACCTCCGCGGCTCTCTCAGGTAGAAGGCAGTCTCTCTGGTGATGACCGTGGTGCTGTGACTCCATTTAGCACAGAGCGCCACAGGTCCCATATGTTCCCTAAAGTGCCTACATAAACGTATCCTCTGTAAGACATCTGCCAAGTGCCCTTGTGCACACATGCCGGAGTCTCGTGCTAATGCAATGTGGTGATTTTGCAACTTCAAATAACGTTCATTTTAATTGTCATTGTTAAGATCAAATGCTTTGCAGCTGTCTCTCTTTTGCAGAGAAAAAACATAATGCTGATGGCGGACGTGATGAACTCTCACATTCTATTTTCTCATCTGAATTGCCACACTTCATTGCCTGTGTGTACTATGTGAATTGAAAGAAGTGTGACTAGGAAGAAGTGGTGGGCAGCAATGTGAAAAAATATGACTCTCAGATAAATAAAAAAGTGGGTTCCGGTTATTGCTAGGCTACTGGTGAGCCACATGACCTTGGCCGTGTGGCCAAACCCTCTTGGGCCTCATTTTCCCCATTTGTAAAATGGGTACAGGGATAAAGTGACTCAAAGATTTTTGCCCCTTCTAAAATTTGGGTTCTAATTTAAAAAAAATTAGCATATATTTTTATTCCCAGGCTGTAAATGTTTGTTTCTTCAGTTTCTTCTAGGATATATATTATTTTCTGTGCAACCACCACTGCTGGTTTAGGAACAATCTGCTCTTTATCAGTAGAATCATCTCAGTGTGGCAGGGAGAGTTTATGTGGGGGTTAATCTACCCATGAGCTCTGTAAGTTCTTCGCTGCATCTTGGGAGTTTTGTTCACCTGGCTATACTCAATGAGCAGAGAATCTACATCTAAACCCTTGAGTTCAGCATTACTCTCTGCTTTCTTAAGCATGGGCAGCACAAATTCAATACTCGTTTTGGGACACCGACCCTGTGGTCCAGCCCCACTGTTTGGCCTGGGTGCACCTACCAACTCCACATTGTAACAATGGAATGGCACGCATTGCTTCTGTCAGGTGACATCCTTCAGACGCTTGGTGGCTTTCGGATATGCATACCCTTAGTGGCCTGGGCAGTTTCATGAGTGTTCTTGAAGTGAACACAAAGATTTGAAGCTCTTGATTTGCATGATTTTGTGAGGGTTTTCTAGGTCAAGTGAATAGCAAACCATTTTCAGAGGTCACTTCAGGCCACTTACAAGAAAAGCTGAATTCTAAATTTTAACCATATGCCTCTCCTGGGTAACTCTAACTCGTATGAATTTTCTTATCTAGGGAACATGACTCAGTTGGAAATTATGTCTCCTCCCTTTTCCTTTACTCTAAAATCCCAGTTAAACCTTATATATAAACCAGCACAGAGAGTTCCAGTTATCATTAATCACCTATTTTAAATAAAACTACATACTAAAAGAGATGACTTAATTAACTCTGCCTGTTCATTTTTTATCTGCGTATGAGTCCTATTCCCTACTCCCATACTTTATATAAATTGTTATCTTATTTTTACTTAAAGAAATTTTTGACCTACACAATGCCATGCTTAGCATGTAAGAATGTTCCTGTTCTGTTAGGACTGTACATATGACCTCCACATGTGCCTGTCTGCTCAGTTCCCCCCTCTCTGTCCTGTAGCGGACAAAAGCAATACACAGCTCTGAACACTGTTTTGTTCAGTCCCCTTTTCAATATGGTTGCTATTTAGTCTAACGAGAAAAGCAAAGAAAGGACAATTAGACAAAGTCCAGGAATACCTGTTCTTTCAGTGCTGATAAGCTCAATGGCATGGGGCATGTCTGAGCGGAATCTGTCATTAACACAATGTACTATTTGTCCAAACATTTGTAGGTCACATTATTTCTCTACAAGCCAGTGAGAGCAAGAGCAAAACCAAGACAGGTTATTAATCACTTACTGAGTATTTCTCAAGCAACACCGAAAAAAAAAAAAGAACTAACATAATGGATTGAAAGAAGATTACACAGAAGAAAAACAAGACATTTTTCATTATTGCGAAATGAGCCCACCCAGGTCCCACCAAGTCCACGTTTTACACATGGTGTACTGGGTAGGCTGTGGGGGCCACGTAGGGTTGGAAATGGGACCAGTGCCTAATGAAGGACACCCTGGTGGAGTTCTCATTTCCTCCAGAAGGAAACAGAAGTTCATGTTTGCACGTCTTCAATATTTGTGTTGGAATTGCTTCCACTAGGGGTGTGGGAAACCCAAATGAATGCACGGAGCTGAGCAATCCTCGGGACAGCCCGATACCATCAGAAACAGGTAGACTTGGGGCGAAAGATTCAAGGGTCCATGAATGCCAAATGGGAAGAAATGGTGTCTTTTCCTGCTATGCACAGCGGTCAAGGTGAGAGGGAATTACACAGGTAGCCTGCATTTTTACACATCTGTCAGCAAAAGCCTGTTTCCAAATTAAAAAGCTACTACTCAGGAACAGCATGTGTATTGTTAACCTGCCCAGGAGGACTTCTGTTTTAGAGCAAAGCATGGATTACAAGGTGGCTTAAAGACACGTCTGTATCTGGGGCCGTGGGAATAGAATTACTGACCGAGAGAAACCTTTCTTTTTCTTTCAGTGTTCCCTACACTAACAAAGGATAACATTTTGAGACTAATTTGAATTGTGTCTTATTGGACTGCATGCATCCCACAAACATTAATGGAGTCCCTAGGATGTATTATATACCCGGCACTTTTCTGGGGTGGTTGATAATGAACGTACAGGGAGGTTGTATTGTGGTGGGTAGAGACATGGAAAGATGTCCAAAGCCAAGTGAGAAAAATACCCTTTTATGTAGTGGTGTCCACACAATAATAATAGCTTGTCTTTGAGGTTTTCTTAATAAACAGTGCAATACATTAGGCCTGCAATAAAATAATACTCTCAGAGCTAACATTTACAGGGTATCCCCTATGAGTCAGCCATGGTTTTAAGAGCTTTACATGGATTAACTCATTTACTCCTCATTAATCCTGAAGAGGAAGATGTAATTTTATTCCCATCTCATAGATGAGGAAATTGAACCACAGGGAGCTTCAATAATGCCCCTCAAGGACACATAGCTAGTAAATGGTGGGTGGAAACTTGAATCCTGGAAGTCTGGCTTTGGAGTCCATGCTTTTCATCATTCTCACTCAAAAAAAAAAATGGTGTAACTAAATGCTTGTAGCTTTTCACAAATGGAACAGCAATTTTGATGATGGCACAGGGGCCCCAGCATGCATCTATATGTTTATGTACAGTCAGAAGGGACTGTACAGAGTTTCCCATCTAACAGGTGGTGTTCATTTATAAACTGATGGATCACAAAAGGATCCAAGTTTGCTTGAAACAAATGTATTCATTATTTAAACTATTTGTAATAGCCCGGTTTAGTCCCTTTATCCCTCAAAAGTGTAAAATGGTACTTATTCAGTCCTAACTATTAGTCATAAAAGCCAAAGGACTCCCCCAAAACTCATCACCTTCCCTGCCTCAACTGTCACCATATTATTGCAGAGTTCCTTAGTAAGGCGATAACTGTTGGTATTAAAACAATAGCAGCACTTAGTACAGGAAACCTAAGAGTTGAGGATTGAAGGTTGTGATGTTGACTCCAATACCCATGGTTCTCTGGACATGAAGTAGATCATCATTATGAGGTAATTCAGCTCCAATGACACAGTGATAGAAATACATCATTACCATTGAGGTGTGCTGCCTCACCTACTGTGTGTAGGGTCCTATTTTATTGCCTTGTTTGAAGCTAATGATTTTTTCAGAGATGAGATATGCTGATGGAGGATAATTTTCCAGGCTCTATTTTCTTCCTGGCAGATAGCCCCTAACAGTTTTGGTGCCTGCCACCTTGGAATAATGATTTTTCATTGTTTTTTGACAACCTGGTTTATTTCTCTCTGCTTTAAGTTTTCAGTAAAGGCTATTCTCAGCCTGGGAGATAATCAGTGCTTCCTGCAATAAATAAATACTATGGGTTTCAGAAAAGATATTCAGGAAAAAAGGAAAAACAAAATAATCTTAAGAGTCTTCCCTGTGGACATTCTCTGGATGTGATCATGTAGTTCTTTCATAGGCAAAGGCCAGGTTAGAATTGCTTAGTGTGGCTAAATTTGTGCTAAAATCATTAACACTTGAAGAGAGACACCTTGTTCACTCTGAAGAGCAGAACATACATGTTAGGCTGAACCCATTCATACCAGAGGGGGCCTGTGGGGGAAGTCTTCTGTTTTCCCCTCTAGATTTACTCTCCACTCTTCTTCTCCCAAAGAAGCTAACATTTACTCTGGCTTCTGGTTGATTGGCAGGTATTAGGAGACTGAGGTTGAGATGCATACTGCCCAGATCCCTCCCAGATGGGGGCAGCAGATTGGCTGCATTGTATTGAGAAGGCCCCAGCTCAGTGGGGTGGCCCTCTCCTGTCCCTTCCACAATCTGGTAACTATTTCCTCCCTGCACGCTTCAGGTCTGGGCATAATAATGAAGCCCTGATATTGCTAGTACCAGGATCATTCTTCATCTCTGTTGATCTCTCTGAACTCTATCCACACCTTTAGATCCTCCTCAACTAGCCAACCTGTTTCCTGCTGAGAACTTACCTGATGCAAAGTACTGTCCTGGGATAATTGGTCCTGAGACTTGCTCATCCTTTTTCAATTCTTGGACCCCATTCTTGTTTCCCACTATTTCTTTGTGCACAAGTGTAAGCACAGTGTATGAATGTATCTTCATGTCCGACTGTGCTGTCTAGATGCTGGTCCCAGTCCCTGACTTCCACATCCAGCCATGTCCACTCAAAGCCTTCCTACATTCACCATGCTCATGCTCTGCTTGGGCTTTTCAAGGTTTAGTATAATTCCAATTTGAACCTGACTTTGTTTGTTAATGGCATGAAATATTAAACCATACCTGAGGTCTTAATGCAATCATTAACCTCCTTCACTTTCTTTTTAAAAAAGTTAATATACAATGATGTCCTCACCATGTACCCTATCCAGCCAGGTATTATTCTGGCTTCTCATCTGTGAGCTGTTCTGATTTCTGGCTCACTCCTTTCCTGTCTATTTGTTTCTTATCACCTGAGGTGGGGCATCAAACCAAGACAAAGAAAAATGGCTTCTCTAGTTTGACATAGTTTGAGTCACTAATGGGTATCAGCACTGATTCACAAAATTAGAAAGAATTGTGAGAATTTAGATGGTCTATTCTCTGCCATGGTAGTAGAAAGGTGTCTATAGACCCCTTTCAATTACCAGAGAAGAAGATTACCTGAAAATGCTGAGCTTAAGAATATGAAGCAATTAGTTCTTTGGGCATCTTGTCTACAGACTAGACTTTATAGCTAAAATGATTAGAGAAGAAATATTAAGATCTCCCAACATTGCTAAGGTTTTTCATTCCGACATTTGGGAAATGCTTACCATTCCTTGTCTTTCTAGCTCAACAACAGCAACATCTGAAAAGTGTAAGGCCTTTCATGGGGCCTCAGAATACCATTCATTGTTTTTCTGAACCATCCTTATTCACTGGGCCCTCTTTTTTGATTTCTTACTTTGGATTCTCCTTTATCTGAACTTGAAGTATGGTAGACCTCAAGCCCAGTCCTAGAACTCCCTATTCTCTAACCTATTCCTATACTCTCTCCCTGTCTTCTTCCTCCTTCTTCTTCCCCTCTCCCTCACTCCTTGGAATCTCATCTTGACCATGGCTTTAAAAACCATCTACATGCCAAAGACTCCAAATTATACTGCTAGTTAGACCTTCCTCCTGAACTCTAGACATGCAGATCTTATAGCCTACTTGCCTTCTTTTCTCCCTTGGATATCTAATAGATGTTGCAAACAATATGTGAGTTTTAGAAATCTGAACACTGACTTTCCTTCCCACACCGTGCCCTCCACTCAATCTTGGTCCTCTACCTTCTTCCGTGTGTCAGTAAAAGATTCCACTATTCACCCCATTGCTCAGGCCACAAACGTTTGATTCTTCTCTTTCTCTTATACCCACTTCTAATCCAGCAGTAAATGCACTTCCAATACACATTCCAAATTTACTTCTTTCTCTTTCTGCCATTAGAAACCACTATGTTCTCTTGCTGGGTCACAGTAGAGCCTTCTAATTGGTCTTTGGGCTTCCGCTATTACCTCCCCTACAAATATTGCTCCTCATGGTAGCCAGAGAGTGATTTATCAATGGTTCACATCTGGAGGTGATTTTGTCCCCCAGGGGACATTTGGCAATGTCTGGAAATATTTTTGGTTGTCATAACTGGAGAAAGTTGGTTTACTGGCATCTACTGGATAGAAGCCAGGGCTGCTACTAAACCTCTTACTTTGGGCAGGAAAGCCCCCCAAACAAAAAATTGTCTGACCCAAAATGTCAATAGTGTGGAGGCTGAGGGACCATATTTAAATGGAAATAAGACCAAGTCATGCTCCTCTTTAAAATCCACCAATGGCTTCAGCTTGTATTTAAGATCCATATTTTTTACTTTCACGTCCAAGATATTAAATGATGTGATCCCTCATCACATACTCCTTTGTTCTCACTGTCCCTCAAACTGATTGGGCTTGTTCCTCAAGTTACTGACAGCAGCTGTGAGCCTGAAATGTCCATCACCCAGAATTTTCCAGGGCTCAATGTCACATGCCACCTCCTTCACAAGACCATCCAATCTCATACTAGCATATTTTATTTTCTCTTTGCATTTATTACTCGGCTATTTTTTCTGATTTGCATGTTGTTTATTGAATGTTAGCTCATGAGAGCTGAGAACATTTTCACCCTTTATCTACAAAGCTACAGTAAATGCTCTATACATATTTGTTGAATGAATTAATTTTATGTTTGTACAACAAGGCTTTACTGGCTTCATGTGTTTTTGAGCAGCCTAATAAGGAACACCTACCTACATGCAAGAGTAATTTTTGCTCCAGGACCAATATTTGTTCAATGACATTTAATAAGCATCTCCCACAGGACAAGTACCTCTCTTACCTCTAAATATTTACAATCTTTTTTGTACTGGTTTGCTTGCAAATTCATTCATTTGTCTGTTATTTCAATAATCAGCATGTTAGAAACCATGGAAGGTGCTTTGCTCTTAACAATGACCAAAAAACATCTCTAGTCCTTGAGAAACACTCAGGCTTGACTTGCCTGTACTACCTTCCAAGAAATCAAATCTGACAATATTCCTTCTCTGCTTATCATTTGCCCCATCAGCACTGTAATGGGTTGAATAGTGTCCCTGTGCCCAGCTCCCTCCCTTCACCCCAATAGGATTTGTCCAGATCCTAATCCCAAGAACCTATGAATGTGACCTTATTTGGAAAAAAGGTCTATACAGATGTAATTAAGTTAATGATCTCTAGATGAAATCATCCTGGATTATCTGGGTGGCCCTAAATCCAATGACTAGCAGTTTTATAAAACACACAGACAGAACACAGACAGAAGAGAAGAGGCCATGTGAAGGTGGAGGCAGAGACTGGAATTATGGAGGGACTAGCCAAGAAATGCTTGGTGCCATCAAAAGCTAGAAGAAGCAAGGAAGGACTCTCCCCCTAGGACCCCTGAAGAAAGCATGGCCCTGCTGGATTTCAAATTTCTGGTCTTCAGAACTGTGAGAGAAGAAATTGCTACTGTATTAAGCCACCAAGTTTCTGGTAATCTCCTTTGTAGCCACAGGAAACTAACATAAGTACCTACAAAACTACACATCTAGTTTCCAAGCATGTCACTCAAGGCTCTCCGGGCTTTGACTTCTACCTGTTTTTCCAGTCTCATCTTCAGGCTCTGTCACTGCTGTCCACATGCCACACCTTTTCCCAGGCTCACAAGCCATGTTGCTTGAGGCAGATGGAATTACTTATGTTCATTCTTCTTTTCTGCTTATTAAGCTGGTCCTTTTGCTTGCCTTGCTTGTCCATACCTTCTGATTTGAGTTAAGCCAGAAAACTCTTTCTCATATTTTAAGGCCCAGTTTATATTTTTCTGGTTCCTCACTTTTTCTTAAGCACCTTACTACCCTATTGTACCAATTACTCCTCTATGAAGTCTCCATAGCTTGGAGTACCCACCTTCACTATAATGTTAATTTTTATGCTACTATATTTTGAAAATTAACATTTATCAATTAATTTTAATTACAAAGTATTCCAGAATACAATCTTTTCATTAAAAAAAGAAGATTCTAGAAAAAAACAAAAGTGTCCCTTTAACCACCCCGCCCCCAAACCAATTGTTCTCCCCAGAGGTAAGTTTTATATTTTTCCAAATCTATTTTTATCTGTGTATATAAATATTAGAAAATGTATAGTATTATTTTGTGTGTATTTTTAAATATATGTCATATGTATGCATGCCTGCATGTGTGTGTGTTTTGTTCTGCTCTGTGCCTTTTCACTCAGTTTCCCTACTAAAAATGAACATTTATCCTGTTTCCAATATATAATTATCATATACAACTAGAGGCCCAATGCATGAAATTCATGCAAGAGTAGGCCTTCCTTTCCCCGGCGGCCAGCACGGGCTTCCTTTTGGCACCCAGGACCCGGGCTTCCCTCTGGCCACTTGCACCTGGGACTTGGGCTTCCCTTGCAGCCCTGGCTTCATCTGGAAGGTCATCTGGAAGGATGTCTTGTCTAATTAGCATATTACACTTTTATTATTATAGACTAGAGGCCTGGTGCACAAAAATTTGTGCACTCGGGGAGGCGGGGGGGGGGGGGTCCCTCAGTCTGGCCTGTGCCCTCTCCCAGTCTGGGACCCCTCGGGAGATAATGACCTGCTGGCTTAGGCCTGCTCCCAGGTGGAAGAGGGCAGGCCCAATCCCTAGGTGCAGCCCCTGGTTGGGCTCAGAGCAGGGCCGATTGGGGAGTTGGAGCGCCGCCCCTTGTCATGCACAGAGCAGGGCAGATCAGGAGGTTGCGATGCCACTCTCAGTCATGCTCAGGGTAGGGCTGATTGGGGGGTTGGGGCAACGCCCCCTGTCACACTCAAGGCAGGGTCGATGGGGAGGTTATGGCTCTACCCCGTCACACACAGAGCAGGGCCCGTGGTGGGGGGGGAGGTTGGGGCGCCGCACCCTGTCCCACACAGAGCCGCAGGGCGATCAGAGGGTTGGGGAGCTCCCCCCTATCAGGCACAGAGCAGGGCTGATCAGGGGGTTGGGGCGCCTTCTCCTGTCACGAACAGAGCAGGGTGGATAGGGAGATTGTGGCCCCGGCCCCTGTCACACACAGAACCGCAGGGCGATCAGGGGGTTTGGGCGCTGCCCCCTGTCACACTGATCCCAGTGCCGGGAGGCCTCACGGCTCCACTGATCCCGGTGCTGGGAGGCATATTACGCTTTTACTATATAGGATAGAGGCCTGGTGCACAGGTGGGGGCCGGCTGGTTTGCCCTGAAGGGTGTCCGGGATCAGGGTGGGGGTCCCCACTGGGTGCATGGCCAGCCTGGGTGAGGGGCTGATGGCTGTTTGCAGCTGGTCACACACCCTTCAGGGTGGGGGTCCCCACTGGGGTGCCTGGCCAGTCTGGGTGAGGGGCTGAGGGCTGTTTTCAGGCTGGCGGGTGACTGAAGCTCCCAACCACTCCTTTTTTTCTTTTTCTTTTTTTTATTCTGGGCCAGCTTTAGCTCTGAGGCTTGGCTCCAGCTCTTAGGCCTCGGCTGCTGAAAGCAGGTATCTGGTTTGTTTGGGTTCTATAATCGAAACACTGTTTCAACTCCAGCTCTGAGATCCCGGCTGGCTGAAAGCAGGTTTCTGGGGTTTTGTTTAGCTTCTATATTTGTAACAATGTTTCAAACTGCAAGCTCAGAGGCCGGCAGCGGCAGGCGGGGAACGTTGGAGTCCTCCGTCACTGAAGCAAGCAAGCCTCATGTTCGCTTCAAGCTGCCTGGCTGCCGACCACCATCTTGGCTGGCAGTTAATTTGCATATCGCCCTGATTAGCCAATGGGAAGGGTAGCAGAGTGACACCAATTTGCATGTTTCTCTTTTATTAGTGTAGATGGGGAAGTGAACATTTTTGAACTTGCTTGCTTATAGGCCAATGGGATGGCATTTTTTTTTTTTTTTTTTTTGTAAATACAAAGCAGAATCACTGGAATGAGCACATATTTTAAATTTTAGCAAATACTGCCAAAACTTTCATTATGAGACTGGAATAAGAGGACCTACTTTATAGTTTTTAAATGAGCTAACCACAGAATTTAAGTGCCAGAGTATTCTAGTATCCCTAGAATAGTGCCTAACACTCAGTAGGCATTTCATAACCACCTGTAGGATGGATGACAATTTCACTATTTTAGTAAAATGTGAGCTTCTTCTAAGAGAAAAAGTGACTCCATGACTCATTTCTTCCCGTATTCCTGATGCCTACAAGTGTCTCATCCAAAATAAGTGCTCAGAACTATTTATTGTTGAGTCAATGAAAACATACTCTCTGTGCTATCACTCTGTAGCCTGTGTTTCAGTTCTCTGAGATATTTTGGGTGCTAATCAAAATCAGAATAAGCAAAAGAAACTGCTATGTAGTTAAAAAATGGAAATTATGTCCTGGACTTACTTCCCTGCCCAACTGAAAATAATTAAAATTGGAGATTTTACAATCTACTCATAAAATGCCACCAGTATTTGAAATATGTAATTAAAAATACAGAAGGAGGGCTTTTTCAAGAGCATATAACTATCCTGTGGCTCAGCTTCCTCACCTGTACTCCTACGATGGTGCACATGGACAGTTGATTGCACAGTGGGAATTACTCAAGGGGGTCCATCCAGATCCTCGGTTAGAATTTACAGATAAGAGATAGAAGCCAGGGATAAAAATAAAAAGGAGCAACGGATCCTGCTGGCTGATCCCTGGGCTAGCACCACATAAAATTCGGCAGATTTTATTTAAATATAATGAACACACCTGGAAATCTGCTTGCAATTAGAAAGGAAGAATGAACTCATCCATCAAGGGCAGATCTGTATGTCAGCAACTCAGATGGTAGATCCACGAATGCCTTGTGATGATGTAGGTTTTCAATGAAAACACATAACAAGTCCTTACAAGCAGATTGCCACCTCTTGTATTTGTGTAGATATGTTTTTGGTCTTTAGCTATATGAAAGGGTATGCGCATATTTAAATAAGGTCTGACAATGAGCATCTTTGAACTTGTCTGCTGTATACATCTGAATTATAGCATATAAAAGTGATAAATACTATTTTTTCCAAATAAGGTGTTATAGCTACTTACCAACTTTGTTGTCAATTGTTCTGTTTAAAGAATTCTTTAGTTTCTCTAAAAATTCATGGCAAAAATTCTCAATGACCTGATCTACAAGTTCCCAGATCTTCACATTTCATGGAATGGAATGATGAAAAGAGCAAACTAATAAACAAATCTGGGGGCTGCGAGAGCAGCCAACTTCTCAATTTGCCAAAGAAGGACATTCAAAAGGAAAACAACTATCATTGACTGCCATCACCATTTCACAAAAGGAAAGATTTTTATGCCCTTCATCACCCAAGAGCTCAGAGGGCATTCTCAGAATAAAGAGAAGTCTTTTAGTCTGAAGGAATTTAAGTTTATAAAAAAATTTAGGCTTACAAAGAGATTTATTTATATTTTCTATTTCACAGAGGAGCTCCATAAACCTGCTCTCCCACAAGCCCCAGTGCAAAAGCAGTGTTGAGAAACCACTTTCCAGCCTGGCTGCTTCCATACTCCCCTGATTCTCCTGAAATTCTCCCATAAAACCCAATACAGTCACCGTTTGGTTAAGCTAGGGGTTGATGCAATTCCACCAGCATTTACAGTGGCCCTACTGTGTGCTCAGCCCTGAGGTCGGTGCTTCGCCAAAGGCTAAAAAGCAGAAATGCTAGCTTATAAGTTAAGACGTGCTCATTCCTGTGCTCACTTTTGCCATTTTAGGTGGAGGAGTTCTTGTCAAACACCAGAACATGGAAAGAAGATTCTGATGACAAAGCGTGACTGATGCCATTATGCTGGGTGTCAAAGGAGACTCAAATGCTTGGAACTGTCTGCCAAAGTGATGCTCCATGGAAAAAGAAAAGATGTTCTACGCCAGTGCTGAAACCAGTTTTCAAGTAAATGTTAATAAGCATGTCGTCTTTTGCCTTTCCTGGTGGTTGGTCCAACCATCTTAGAACTCTAGTTTCACATGTTTAGTTTGACAGGAAGGAAATGATGGAGGATGGGGTGTAAACTCTTGTCTGGTGTAAAGAGGGTACCAGAGAGTCTGCCTATTTTAAGAGTCAACCTCTCTTTCCCTCTCTCAATTCACATTTCTTTAGGACATCTGTCTGTTGCTATAATCCTGAGTATCTGCTGTGGAAAAGGCTAAAAATGACTAAACACGGGCCTATCAGTGTGTTCACCAAACTAGGAATAACCTGCTTACCTCATCAGGTAAACTAAAGCCCATGAACTACTCAAAATGTGAGGATAACATTTGGGAAAAGCTCTCACTCAAGACCCATTTTCTCTTTCCCACAGAGAGTTCATTCCCACTCACAGAGACCCAACATGTGCGGAAAATGTAACAACTCTTATTACAGATGAATAGGAACAAGTTCCCCTCACAAAGGTAAACTTCTGACAAGAGTAGTTGACAGGTGTTTAGGAACCATGAACTAGAAGTAATTTGACTGCACCTGTAAATTATTTATTTTTAATTGTCCAACTCATGTCCCTCCACCCCCACCCCCAACCCCACCCCCACTGCTGATTTTCAGAGACCTGGTTCCTTAAATTTTCTAGGAATCTTAGTGTTCTGCACATAGATGCTACAGCCTCTCAAAACAGAGACTGTTTCTGTTAATCTGATTATTTGTTTCACACTGTTAGGACTTAATTGCATTTTTGTGCAGGCCATGAATAAATGGTGAGGCTAGTTGAGTCTCACATGTACAGGGAAAAAGTCTGTAGTATGCAATCTGTTCTATGCTCCACATAACGGTGCTTATATTTGTAAGAGGGCGGTGTTCAAACAAATAAAGAGCCCTACTGTTCTTTGACTCCCTTCCCATAGAGAGGTGGGTCTTTGTTCCTCTCCTTGAGTGGAGGCACAGTGTGATTACTTCAGTTGAGCAGAAGTATTGCCGTGTGATTTCCAAGGTTTGGTCATAAAAAGCTACGCTGTTTCCACCTTGTTCATTAGACCAGTCGCAATGTACCCACCATGTAAATGTGATTACCCCGAGGCCTCCATGCTGTGAGGAAGCACAAATCACATGGAAAGTCAGACACTTTAGTCCACAATCCCAGCCTTTGAGCCCCCGAGCCCTGGCCGTCACACATGTAACTGAGTGATCCTCCGCGTGATTTCAATCTCTAGCCTGCATGTCACTCCTTCTCTGCAGGTATTTTCAGCTGAGACTAGATATTGTAGAGCAGAGATATGCCATCCCTATTGTATTCTGTCCACATTCTTCACTCGGAATCTGTGAGCAGAATAAAACTGGTAGCTTTATGCCACTAGATTTTGAAGTGGTTTGTTACACAGCAATTGTAACGGGAACATAGAACATATTTCCAATTTGGGGGATAGAAAACACAGATGGTTTATTTACCGTCTTTAAGGTACAGAGGCCATTCTGAGAGAGGTGCTAGGGGCCGAGATGGTCTCATTTTATGTATTCCCACATTCAGAGGGGTTTTTAGGGCCTTTGAGGGATGGGACAATTCTTACAGATATCCCCCAAATAACAATCAAAATATAGCATAAGATGGACAATATCAAATTGAAAACTTAGTTTTTATTGAATCAAATGACAGCAATAGTAATCAGTTACTAGTAGAATGATACAATTGAGACATGCTCTCAGAAGCGTAATGGAAGAAGTGGACGAACTAGAATAGTTTCAATATGGGCATGGGTGCATTTTAATTGTCATACTGATCAAGTACTTATCCATACCTTTCACAGGAAGAGGGAGCTTGTATTTAGGGAATTCTATTAATTTCTGAAATTGAAGACAGAAGTAAATTGTGTAAAATTTTGCATTGAATTGGAGGTGAATATAGGGCAAAGTTAGCAGCTCCTCATAGCAGCTCTATCACCTTCCATGATAAATAGAAACAACTCTCACCAAGGCACTCCAGGTCCTATACAATATAGCCCAAAGTTGCCTTCAATACTCTCCTTTATTACACTTTCAAGCCAAATGATTCCTGCTGAGCCTCTAACACAACCGACACATTCCCTCTACTGAGCCTTTGTCTATGCTGTTCTTTCTGCCTAGGACACAGCTCCTTAATCTTGGGTTCATGGATGAGTCTCAGGATGTATGTGAGCCTCCTGGAATTGCACACAAAATTTTGTATAAATTTGCATAAGTATATTATTCTGGGAAGGAGGCACATAGGATTCACCAGACTTACAAAGCGGGCTGTGATTCAAGTTTGTTTTAAAAAGTACTCACTATCTCCCCCCTCCCTTTTTTTTTAAAATAACCCTAATTACTGCATGAGTCAACCTTTTCATTTGTCAACAAATGTTTATTGAGTGCCTGCTATGTGCCAGGCACTGTTCCAGGCACTTGAGATACAGCATGAACAAAACAAATAAGGATATTACCCTTTTGGAACTGATATTCTAGCAGAAGGATGTAGATAATAAAACAGATAATAAACAACAAAAATATAAATTATTGAGTGAGCTAAAAGATACGTTCTGTGGAAAAAACAGAGCCTATAAGGGGAATCAGAAGTTGGGGGTGGAAGAAATCCCATTTCAAATAGAATGGTTAGGATCGGCCCTATTAAGAACATGCCATTTGAGCAAAGAGTTGAAGATGGTAAAGGAGTGATTCATATGAATGTCTGGGAGAAGAGCATTTCAGATTGCAGGGAGAGCCAGTGCAAAGGCCCTGAGATGAGAGTCTGTCTGGTGTAAGAGGACCAGCAAGAAGGCCAATATGACTGAAGCAAAGTCAGGGAAGGAGAGACCAGCGGGAGATGAGGCCGAGAGGCATTGCTGATCATGTAGGGCTTTGAGAAAAATGGAGAGCACAGGAGAATTCAGAAAAATAAATGATGGAATCTGACCTGGGTTGTGTTGAGAAAAAGCTATAAGGGCTGGAAAGGGTGGAGGCAAAAAGAGCAGCCAGTACGTTACGTGAATCATAATCTAGGTGAGAAACAATGGAGGCTTGGCCCAGGATGACAGGAGCGGAGAAGTTGTCAGAGTCTGGATAGAGTGTACTAAAGGAAGAGTCAATAGGATTTCCTCAGAGATCAGATGTGGCCTGAGAGAGAAGGAAAGGAGACAAGGATGACGCCAAGGTTTGCGGTCTGAACAATTAGAAGGATGTTTGCCATCAATCAAGATGAGGAAGACCGTAAGGGAGCAGGTTTCGGGGCAAGGTTGGGAATTCAGCTTTGGATGTGCTGAGTTAGGTATGCCAGTGGAGAAGTCTAGTTGGCAGCTCGATGAGTCAGAAGTTCCAGGGAAAGGTTCGGCTGGGGATAAACATTTGGGATTCATCAATTCTTGATATTAAGGAGACCAATATATCCCCTCTCTGATCCTCTAAAACATTTTGTTGTACTTTCCCAGTGAACGTTTTTTCATTTTTCTTTGTACTATAGTTTTCTAAATATTTTTCTCATTCTTCTTACTGGCCAATGAAGTCCTCAGATTGTGTCCCATCCAACTCTGTATCCCTTGTTTTGCCTCCAAAAAATATTGGGTTAAGCTCCTACTCATTAGACTTTCAGATTTCAATTGCCAAAATGTGTAGGTAGATTGAAAGTAATAATTTTGATTTCTTTTCTTCTTATTCACTAATCATTTCCATAAAATCCAGGCTCTGTTTTCATTTTCTATTTAATATGAATCACTATCAAGCCAATTTTCTCTTTAAATTAGACTACTTTTAAAACACTAAGGATATTTATTATAAATAAAACAGAAAAAAATGTCAAAAGGCAAAAAGTAAATGTAAAAAATAATTCTACTCTTATGGTTTCCCTGAAAATTAGCTTTTGTACTCTGCTCGCACTTAGCTGGGTGTAATTAGTTCTGTGGGTCTCAAATTTCTCATCCAGAAGATAAAGAAACTGGGCTAGAAGAGTCTAAAATTCTACAAACACTTCTTTTGAAAAATGCAGATGGCTCTGTTAAATCACTAACATTGCTGGAGATGCATCATTTATTCTGCTTAAAACCACATGTGAGCAGAATAAATGACAGTAAGAAATAGATCTTGCAATCAGTAATCTTTACAACAGCTCTTTGCTACTAACTTGCAAAGAAAGAATATTCTTTTAAATAAAAGTGAGTTTCCAAGAATGATACTGAGCATTTTCTTTGGAAGAATTAAAAAGAGTCATTTTCTGAGTTTCTGTTTACTACTTTTAAAAAAATTAATAATAGCTAAGTCTATTAAACATCCATCTCATAAAAAAATGAGACCCAATCACAAGGCAAACAAAATTATTCTCTGTGTTCTGTCTTAAGTGTATTTCATGAGACTCTAGGCTACAATTTGCATGACTAAACTGAATCTTGTGATTCTTACATTCAAACTATTTAACCTAATTATGAGGTTTTGAAAAGTACTGTGTTCTTGCTTTCTTTTTTGTTCCACTCTGCTAAAAGAGGGTTATATTTAATCAGGAACATCACGGTGACTTACAAATGGCTCTTCTCAAAACCAATTTGCCTGTAGAATGATGATAATTAACATAAGAAGGTCAGATCAGGTTCAGTGGTCAGGAGTGGAAGTCAACCACAGGTGGGGAGAGAATGACAAAACCAACCAACCCTCCCCCAACCCCACCCCCAGTGGCTAAAGAAACTCCTGTCAAGAAAAGGCTAAGTGGCTTTGATTGAAGTGCCTCATTGTGTGACAAAGGGGTTAAAACACAAGGATTCCATCAGATTATCTCAGATCTGAAAGCTCTTGGAGCAAGGGGAGGCCAGCCAAGGAAAACCTTGCCCTCAGTAGAGATGGATGGAAAAGATTAAAAAACAAAACAAAATACCAGAAAACCCTCTCTACCATCAGCAGTCCCAATGATGGTAAGAAGCTTCTCAGGCTTGATCCTGGGTGAATGTATCCATACAAACTCCCACATTACCTTCTACAATCCAATTTATTTTAAAAATACATATATTGCACTTTGTGCATGTCAAACAGTACTCTAAGAGTTCAGCAAATATTTAATTTTCCTGTAAACACCATGAGGTAAGCAGTATTAGTATCTCTATTCTCTAGACGAGGACTGTAAACACAGAGAGGTCCCATAACTTGCCCAAAGTTGCATAACTCCTAAGTGGCAGAGCTGGGATTCAAACCCAGACATTCTGGATCCAGAGTGTGTGCTCATGGTCACTATCGAGCCCATGCTGGAGGAGATGGATAAAAGACATTGCAAACGAATTTACGTGATTCCAAACGTCTACTTTCCCACTTTATGAAATTCTGGATGAGTGTCTTTCCTCCTTCAACAGTTGAGCAGCAATAAAGCTGTTTTCCTTTTTAAGGATGAGCACCTCCAGTTCCCTAAGTGTGTAAACTCGGTTACCAATACATCCAATGCAACAAAGGCAATAAAAAAAATAACTGGAGCATTTGGTTATTGCATAGTTTAGTTTACATTGAGTGGCTGAAAGGTAGGCATGTGAGTTCAGCTTCCAGTTCTACAACACGTGATGAGGACTAATGAATGATCTGGCTTGCTTATAGCATGGAAGGTTTTCCATGGCTTATGATAGCTCCTTTTCTCCATTGTACAAAATACCATAAAATGAAATAAACTAGTAGCTTATACTTTCAGGTCTAAGAGGATGTTGATACAAGTTTTAGAAATGAGAACAGACCACCCCCCAAGAGGAAGTTTCAGAGAGAGAAAAACATAACATCAGGGTACACACGATCTTAACCTGATTTAGCATCCTTTAAAACCACAGTCTCCTCAAGGATTTTCTTGATTACTGTCTTCAGAAGCATGAAAAAGTTACATGGGATTTTCCTGATTATTGAATGTAAAAGCATGAGAAAGTTCCATGAGTCACCCGATAGACTTGTCTGATTTGAAGTCTACCACCAGGCAGTTTTGAGGGCTACATTTTTATTACTGCTACATAGCAGCCCTGGGAAAAGGAAAATATGTTAGTCATAAGAACTAACATTCTCCAAGTGGACCAGCATTCCTCAATCAATCATTCTCCACATTTTCTTTTTGGTGGTGGGAGTCGGGGAGGGTCAGGGATCCCTTTGAGAATCTGAGGAAACTTGGGGACCATGAATGTACTCCCTAGAAAAATACATGGGTTCACAATTCTATCCTGTCCTTAGAAACCATGTGATATATTTAGATCCCAATGGAATTCCATAGATGGTTTAAGATGATAGTATAGAACTACTTGAAGGCTGGACTTACTGTTGCAACTGGGTCAAAGACCATTGTGCCCAACTCAAGCAATTTTCTGCTCTTCCCATAATCACCTGGCCAAATAAGAAAAATCTATGGGCAAGAAGTATGAAAATACTCAGCTACAGTCAGCCACCTCCAATGTTAAGAGTTATCGGAGAGGCAAAGAATAATCTAAATTTTGGTTTCAATTGTATTTTTCTCAAATATTACTGAATCTACTTGGGGTAAGACAAAATAATCTCAGCAGTAGTTCCCCCCCACCCACCCCCCGGGTAATATTAATCTCACAGTTAAGTTTAACGAGTTAAGAGAGAATCGGTTTCTAGTGAAAACTAACTGGAATCAGATAAAACAGGGAAACAACAAGACCTTCACGGAATCCCCACTGATATTTCCAATCACAGGAAGCAAGTTGAAATTGTCCAGGGTAAAATGTCCTCATCCAGTCACTCATTCATGATTTAGTCATAAATTACTTGACACAACTTTCCATTGAGATTCTACTATGTGGTAGATTCTATGATGTGGTGATACTCAATTAATTCAACAGATCTTGTCCAGGGGTGACAATAAAGTACTGTGGAGATTCAGATCCAGGTTTCCTAACTGCTGATGCCAACTGCATCATCACTGATCAGTGGAAGAGGAACATGAGCTAAACCAGGGGTCCTCAAACTTTTTAAACAGGGGGCCAGTTCGCTGTCCCTCAGACCGTTGGAGGGCCGGACTATAGTTTAAAAAAAAACTATGAACAAATTCCTATGCACACTGCACATATCTTATTTTGAAGTAAAAAAACAAAACGGGAACAAATACAATATTTTTATTTGCATGTGGCACGTGGGCCGTAGTTTGAGGACCCCTGAGCTAAACTGTGGACTCCATGCTCTTGTACGTCTGAACATTAACGTAAAGGCAGCTGTGTGTTGATGATGATGATGTTTGATCCTTCTAAAGAGCAAGAAGGACCTTCCCTTTGCTCCTGTATTCTAAGTGCCTCATATTACTTGGTCCATAATAAGTGCTTGCTGAATAGTTGAAAGCTCTTACTTCTCACTTGGTTGTTCAATGACTCCATAGTAGCAGGGCAATCATGATCGTTCCTTTCATACAGATGAGAAAAACTCAGTCTTAAAGAAGGTAAGTGAATGCCCAAAGGTATCATCACACACTGCGTATCCATGCGTAGAATTCAGGACTTTTCAGCTCCTACTCCACTGTTCTTCCCACGATACACACAGGCCAACAGGGAAGTGGGAAGTCATGAGTGAATTTTTACATCCCCCTGAAATGGATGCTGTAAATCATGGAAGATGAGGATTATAAAGTTGGACTTGGTTCTGTTCAGAGCTGCGCAATAATTTTGTGCTGCTGACGTTAAATGGACCAGTTTTGACAGAAATGAGCAATAATCTAATTAGTGACTGAAATGCAAGCAGACAGAAGGAGAGAAAGAAAAAGACAATAAAGAAAAACATTATTTTCCTTAAAAATTGGGACAGGCTAAACCTGCGAAAATCAGGCAGGACCAATGCGAAACACAGACTTGCTTGCCAAAGGAGAAAAAAATAACAAGGAGTTTTAATCTAGCTTCTGGGACACTTTTGTTATCAGAGGCTTCAAGGCTGTTGCCAAACCCAAGAGGATCTGGGACTGTTTTCTTGTCCTAGTTTTTAAAAAAAATAGATTTTTATTGATTTCAGAGAGGAAAGGAGAGGGAGGGAGAGAGAGAAACATTCATGATGAGAGAGAATTACTCACTGATCGGCTGCCTCCTGCACGCTCCCCACTGGGAATTAAGCCCCCAACCCGGGCATGTGCCCTGACCGGCAATCAAACCATGACTTCTTGGTTCATAGGTCGATGCTCAACCACTGAGCCATGCCAGCTGGGCTTCTTGTCCTAGTTTTGAAGATACAGGGGGCATGTTCACATCAGAATAGATGGGGACTCAGAAGGAGAGAGAGAGGGAGAGAAAGGAAAGTGGGGTGATTCCAAAGGGAACAAACAGAAGGGCGTTCACATTCTATCTTGTTGAGGTCCTGCCATGCCCACGGCCTGGCCTTGGTTTGCTTTCAGGAGCTCAACTTCTGAAATTTTAATGCAGGAATCCAGATCCACAGACTCAAAGTTGTGTCTGGGTTAAGTGGAGTCGAGTGGTGTTCGCATACAGGGTGCAGACTCCTCAGGCCATGAAAGGTCTCTTATTCGGATTTAAAACCCACGTTGTATTCTGGAAACTCTAGGCCTAGCCTCTGAAATGCCTCAGAAAACTCTGACCCGCAGCTATAGCATATTTAGACCATGGTTAAGGTCATCACAATCAGAAACAACACTCACATTGGTGCTTCTGATCCGGTGGATAGAGTCGTCAGTCTCTAGTAATACAAGCAGAGCTGGGAATGAGGGTGCGGTGGGGGCTGGAACATGGGAAAGCGAAAAGATGTGGAGGAAAATAACCAGGACACAATCCAAGAGAAACATTGACAATGCTTTCTCAAAGCAATTACTTAACCTTGTTTTCAAACACACACAGATGCCTTCTGGGCTGGTAAAACAGTTGAAAACCACAGCACTAAGGGCTGCTTTGCTCTGAGCCAGGATGAATGGGTTTCAGATAAAGAAACTCCTTAAAAGATCATAAATAGACTGGCCATTCAAATGAGAGGCCTCACAAGTGACAGATATAGGTGACCTGTAACCAAATCAGATGCAAGCACATCAAATTCATTAAGGAAATCTGATCTGTTTTCCTGAGATCAATAAACAATCAAAAGAACAAATCCACTGGAGAATTGAGCTCCAACAGGAATTCAACCCAAAACACCAAATTTCAAGGGGATGCTATAGAAAAAAAGCCCGGAAAGAAAACAAAATCGGTAAGAAGCAAAAAAGAGAAAGAAAAGAAGGAAGCAAGCAAGCAACCCCCTCCTTATTACCCAGTGAAAGGCAGAACCTCATGAAAAACTATCTGGTTAAGCCTCTTTTTCGGAATGAATAGCTAAGGCTTGCTCACTGGTTTTAGCAAGGACGAAGCTATCCGAGGTTTAATTGGAACTAACGTAGCATGGCACCAGAGGCTGCTCCTTAAAACTGAGGCATGAGATAAAGCCAGGTTCACGTTTCCCTCACCTCTGTATTTGGAAACAGGAGCACAAAGCTTAATTGGCCAAATAAAGGAGCTGCCGGCTGCATAGAAAACCCTCTAAACCCATGATGGATGCCCACTGACACCTCTGAACAATGACACCATGGGAACCAGCAGAAGGTACACACCACACACAACAAGGGGGCGCGTAGCCCAAGCCCGATGGAGAAGACACAGACCCCAGCCACCCCCCTGCATCCGAACAACTTCCTTTGGAGTTTTCCTGTCTGCCTCGTAGGCATATTCTCAGACATGACATTTCTACATTCATTTATTTAATAGATATTTTTGCAGAGAATTCTAAGGGCCAGGCTCTGTTGTCAGGGCTGGGCATCCAGCAGAGAGCAAAAGAAATTGAGTGCCTTCCCCTGGGGGTTTTATGTTTGGTCAGCATTTACACGGAGGGGAGACAGACAATAACCAAGTAAACAACTACTTAGTAAAGTGTTAGGCGGCGGTGAGTGCTAGGAAGGAAACATAAGGCAGCAAGATACTGCAGAGTTAGTAGCAGAAGAATGTTTCAGGGGGAGGTTAAACTGAGAGGCCTGGACAGCAGATACAGATCCTTGCACTGGGAAAATGCTCAGATACAGTCAAAGCCACTTTTCCCTCTTTAGGCCCTGATGTCCACCCTGAGATTGACACTCTGCCCTGTGTGTGCTGAAGTGCCCGGCAGTGGTATGGAATGCCAAGCAGCAGGGAGGAGCAGATCCTGACACTCTGGTGGCCCCAATGACCCACCCTTCCTAGTGTTCATGTCCTGTGTAGACGGCCCTCTTGAGTTTGGGCTGGCCCCTTAACTTCTTTTAACCAAAAGGATGTGATGGAAGCAAAGTTGTGCAGATCCAGGCTCGGCTGTTAAGAAGGCCTGGGAGTGTCTGCTCTTGCCCACTGCGCCTTAGAAGTTCTTCTCCCCTAAGACCAACCGGCGGTGAGAAGACCAACCTAGCCACGTGATGAGACCACAAGAAGAACACCCAGGCGCTAGCCAACAGCCCCAGCGCCAACTCCTCAATGGCAGTGAGTGAAGCGATCTTGGAAGTGAGCTGTCTTGCCCCAGTGGAGCACCCTAGCTGACCCCACGTGGAGCAGAGACAAGCTGTTCTAGCAAGCACTGCACAAACTGTAGAAGCACCAGCAAAAGAAATAAATTGGTGGTTGGATTAAGTCATTCAATTTGGGGGCAGTTTTGTTATTAGGAAGCCAAAGCAATGACATTCTTTTTTTTTTTTTTTTAAATCCTCACCAGAGGATATTTTTTTTCAATGATTTCTAGAGAGAATGGAAAGGAGGGGTGTGAGAGAGAGAAACATCCTCCTGAGAGAGAGACATCAATTGGTTGCCTCCTGTACCCGCCCCTACAGGAGCTGGGGAACTGGCAACCTTGACCAGGAACTGAAGCTGTGACCCCTCAGGACCCTTCAGTCCGAGGGCCGATGCTCTCACACTGAGCCAAACCGATCAGGGCCAAAGCAGTGACTTTTAATTTCAGATACTAAACATAATAACTTTTGATGCATGATTTTCACTTGGAAAAAGAACATTTTCTGGTTTTGATTTTCTTTGGTTTTGTTGTCTATGTGTTTGATTTTAAAATACCTCATTTGAGGACACGAATTGCTGGATCTCAAATAGGGGACGAGTATGTTCCAACTTAAGGCTTAGAAACAGGAATGTCTGCTCTTAGGGAGACAAGAATACGTTTCTGCTGACCTATTCCTCTCCCGCGGGCCAAACTTACGTCCTGCCATAATTCTGTAGGTAGGAAGCTGAACTGGAATTGACCTCAGTTAGCATTTCCCAACTCCAGGGACAGCACCCCGCCCTGGAATTCCTGACAACACTATCAACCTCACACAGCAGCCACTTTCTGGCCATCCTCAGAAAGTGCTGGCAAGAAAGTCTTGTCTAAACAGGGGACAAATCTGCCTGGCTGTATGCAAAGGAAAAGGAAAAGCAAAGCAATTAATTCCCCCTGGGGAAACATGCTGAGGTTATGAATTCGCCAGGTAGTGCAGACTGTCAGCTGTATTCCCAGAGAGGATGCGCCATCCTTCCCTTGTCCTTCGGGCCCTTTCCGCCTCCACTGAGGGGTGGGGTGGGGGTGGCAATGGGTGATGTGGAGTGGGTGGTAGGGAAATTTAGGACAAAAATGGACCATGGTAACCAGGATATAGTGTGAACATCACTTCTTGATGGCATTGATCTTAACTACATTTGTGTCATACGCATCAAAGTTCCGGAGAGGGTCCAGGGGTGGGCAAACTTTTTGACTCGAGGGCCACAATGGGTTCTTAAACTGGACCGGAGGGCCGGAACAAAAGCATGGATGGAGTGTTTGTGTGAACTAATATAAATTCAAAGTAAACATCATTACATAAAAGGGTACGGTCTTTTTTTTTTTTAGTTTTATTCATTTCAAACGGGCCGGATCCGGCCTGCGGGCCGTAGTTTGCCCACGGCTGGCTCTAGCTCCAGGGATCTTCAAGATGATCTTCTGAGTGATTGTCAAATTGTGATCCTGCAACCAGTAGCATCAGCATCACCAGGGAACTTGTCAGAAATGCAAATTCTTGGGTCCTAACAAGATGGACTGAATCAGAAACTCTGGGAGCAGGGCCCAGCAATCTATATTCTAACCAGCCCCTCTAGTTAATGTTGATGCACACTCAAGTTTGGGAACCACTAATGTTTTGCATTTCAGGAAGAATAATTAGAATGTCTATTTATATTATTTTTTAAACTCTTTTTAAATTCACCCTTTTTATATTATTTTTTGCAAATCCTCACCCAATGATATTTTTCCATTAATTTTTTTTTTTTTTTTTTTAGAGAGAGTGGAAGGGAGGGGAAAGACAGAGAGAGAAGCATTGATGTGAGAGAGACACATAGATTGGTTGCCTCCCGCATGTACCCCGACCAGGGCCAGGGATTGAGCATGCAACTGAGGTACATGCCCTTGACCAGAATTGAACCTTGGACCCTTCAGTCCATAGGCCGACACCCTATCCAATGAGCAAAACTGGCTAGGGCTATATTTATTTTTAATTTAAAAAGGAAAAACATTAAACTTTACTCACATTGAAATGCAATTGACTTTCCTGTTCTCACTTGATTCTTAATTCTTGTGTCATATGTGATGTGAAGTTTCCCCAACCCAAAGGACTTGAAATTATTATCCCTATTTGTTCATTCACTTTTATCTTCTTTTAAAACATTACTCTTCACTTATGCCCACTGGTGTATTTACAAATTATAGTACCTAGTTTTAAGTTCATTTACCTGTCTCAAATGGCCAAGTCCTGCAAAGAAAGTGCCAAGCTAAAGCAAGTAATGGGCAGAATTAACTTTTACAATCTGCTCACACTTTTATAAGTCATGACATTGTCTGCCCTATAAATATCACTGAAAATAATATTTTAGTGAGTGCCAAAATAAACTTTTATTCAATATAACAAAATTTAAAATATTTAAGATATTATTTATTTCACCTTGCAACATCCCTTTACATATTTATTTCATATGGTTTGATAATATAAAATATATTAGCATAGGAGTACATTTATATATATCCTTCACATATCTTGGGAACTCATTCTCAAGTACCTTTTATTGATAGGATATACTGATATACTCCATAGTGCTCTTTTAAATTGAATTTCTTGGTAGCAAGTGTACAGATATACACAATAAATTCTCAAGACTGTACAGCCATATATATTTTTTATCCAAGGCAAGTGAATGATATAAAATAAACTAATCAGAAACAGTTTGGAAATGGTGGCACTTGGGTACCTTTTGTGGTATATAAATATAAAATATGAAAGAGAGTTAAAGTTGACAGAATCAAAGTCATAAAATTAGCAGATATTGCTATATAGAAACAATCATGCCTAGGATTTAGGGTAGTTTATATATAAGAAGAGATTTAGCTTTAATCTATTTCAAATCAGTACTCAATCAACCCCATTTGACAGATGAGAAAACTGAGCTCAAAGAGATTACATAAATTTCTCAAAAGTCGAAGGGATATGGACCTTGAGGACATTATGCTAGGTGAAATAAATCAGACAGACAAAGACAAATACTATATAATTTCACTTACATGTGAATCTAAAAAAACCCCACAAAACTCAGATACAGAGAAGAGATTGGTGGTTGCTAGAATTGGAGGATAGGGTTGGAGGGCTGGGTTAAATGGGGAAAGGTGGTTAAAAGATACAAACTTCTAGTTATAAAATAAATAAATCCTAGGGATATAATGTACAGCATGGTGTCTATAATTAATACTATACTATGTGTTTGAAAGTTGCTAAGAGAGTAGAACTTAAAAGTCCTCATCACAAGAAAAAAACACTGTAGCTATGTGTGACAATCACTGTTAACCAGACTCCTTGTGCTGATCATTTCACAATATATACAAATATTGAATCAATACGTTGTATACCTGAAACTAACATAATGTTATATATCAACTAGAGGCCCGATGCACAAAATTCACGCAAGGGGCTGGGACCTTGAAACCCCCAGCTTCATCCGGAAGGTCTTCTGGATGGTTATTCTTCTGTTTAGCCATTTGGTCGATTTGCAAATTATGCTTTTATTATTATAGATTATGTCTCAATTTAAAAATAATATAAGGGAAAGATTTAAATGGTGGAACATCTGTTGGATCCCATAGCCTGTTGCTGTCAGGTGACTGACTTCATAAATGTGGCCTTTTTGCCCATGAAGCCCATGGAGATCATGACAGCAGATACAGGTTGTCCATACAAGATTGGAACCAGGTTGGAGACTTGTGTTAACCAGAGAGTTTGAATGAATTCTGGGAAAACAGGGCAAGTAGTCAATCTACAAAGAATGTACACACGTTGACAGTAAAGCCAGAGAAGGTAGAAATTTCCTGAGGAGAGTCTCTCATAGTATCACCACGGCGGGTTGATGGGATTCACCATGTCTGGCAGTATGATTGACTGCAGCTGTCATTGTATTAACCTTTTCACATCACACAGATTTCTTTCTTCATAAAATAAAAATCCTGAAAATTGGCATGGGTTTAAATAGCATGGGGTTTAGGCCTTTAGCTGATTTTACAAAATGTCTAAACATGCCTGAAGTTTCATTTACTATCATATTTCCCCACTGTATTTTGGACTGCTGACTTAGACTCCCTTGTCACTCTGTTTAGAAAAATAAATTAGAACAAAGTGAACTTTATAAAAAAAAAGTAATAAGCAGTAAGATAGAGGAAAGAAAATGTCACTTAAAAATCTGAGTGTACCTAAAGACAATATTCTTTGTTATCTGTCATTGATGATTTGTTATAATGTTATCAAGTGTCACTTTCAGCCGAGTGGCAATGAATCCCTTTAGATGGGATACTGCATTGATCAGGATGGCTAACTCTGTGTCTCTTCACAGGCTCAAGGTCACTGGCCAAGTGGACCATGAGGGGTAGAAGCCTCACCCATTTTTCACTTACACGATTGAGCTTGCATATCACATTTCATCATTTCAGAACTCTCTTGCCCATGCTTTAAACTACCTTGGACCCTGGCAATTTCCTTAGATCCAGCTTTCATGACCTTGGCCCTGGATATATCCAATTGTATAATTTCTTAGGCTCTGCATTGACACACCTGAATCCTGTGGAAAAACTCATGCTGGCTTCATGGCACCAGTTTTACCATCTGGTAATCTGGGATGTTTTCCTGGTTGACCTGCTTCTTCATTCTCAACAGCCATAATATTGAACCTTCTTCCCTATCCTCAAATCTATATTTCCAATGCTTTCTCTTCACAGCACTCATTACAGAGGTATTGAACTACTCAGAATATTACTAATAAACAATGTTCTTGTTAACTCAACTTGAACTGCATGAAGGTGGAGCTGGCATCATAGTCTTCTTTTTTGGGTCTAGCACAGGGTAGATGCTCCAATACGCATTTGAATAATTACTGTTGGCTGAGAGAGGAGTGGCTGATTTTGAACCTTGACCTTTGGGCCAAGTCCCTCTCCCAAATGCCAGTGAGCCTTGTAGGGGCACTCAAACATTTTTGTCTAAATAGCTGTGTCAAAACATCCTGTGTTGCTATAATCAGTCACTTCAAGTCCCTGATTAATTGGTGAGGTACAACTAGGGCACATTCTGCAGTGGCTGTAGAGTTTATAAGTGGGATCCCAGGTTAGCCATGGAATCAAGTTTCTAAGGGCAAAATTGCCTGGGACTGGTGAGCTTCTCTGAGACATGCAGGAAATGGGAAGGAGAAATAAAAAGCACTAAACTCAATAAAGATGCTAATTCATTTCACCATTAATTTTTAATCATTTGGCCATCTAATTAATCAGTCAATTAGTTTTGTTTGGACTATGGCTCCTTCCTGAAAGCATTTAGGGCTGATGGCCATAAAATACATAAATATAATCACCCTAAAGGTTATTAAAAATAAGTCAGAAGAAATGTTGGCTCTATCCACTCCTTGTCTCAAGAAAATCCAGGCAACCAGGTTCAAGGATGTTACCCTTGGGTGTATTCTAACATGACACAGATTAAATAAATTACAAAAGGACTTTAGAGACATGGACAGATTAAAAATAAATGGAAAAGGTACGGAAGTGTTATCTGAATAAGGACCTGGCTGGGAGACCACAGGAAAGAGGCCTTAGCTGTCCTTGCCTTGGTCATCGGAGACCAGATAGTCCACAACTAACCCAGCCACTGAGCACAGATTCATGAGCAAACACAACTGAGATCAGTCAACCCCAGCCCAGATCTGAAGAACCACTCACCTGAGCCCACCCCAAAATGCAGACTTGTAGAATCACGAGCTTATTCAATAGTGGCTGATTTAAGCTACAAGTTTTGGAGATGTTCCATACCATAAACATCTAACTCATATAGTTCATTTCACATAATCACCTTTTGAGAAACAAGTACTTATTTGCTCCCGTCTCCAGCTTCAGCACATGGAAAAATCTTTTTAAGTTTTTCCTGAGTCCATTTAAATTTAGTCTTTTCATGAATTTCATGTAGCTTAACCCTAGTCTGCTATGGACATAATATATGGCCATTAGAGGTAATTAATATCCATAGGGGAAAAATAAAGTGCTATGAATTCCTGCTTGGCAATCTCAGTTGCTTCTTTTTGAAACAAAACTAAAAATACTCCAGAAGTTAAATTGGACTCCTACAGCACCGGACAAGCACTTCGGTGAGTTCTGTTCTGTTTGCTCTGGGGGTATTAATACTACTGAGTTTGAGTTGGGAACACTTTTCCTTTTTGGAAGCTCGAGTCAGGGGCTAACCTAGCAAATCAACACCCGCATTTAGTTTTTACAAGGTGGCAAGTCAAACAATCCAAACTTCAGCATGTCTTCTCTCCCATGTTAAGATGGTCTATATTTGTAAACCAAGCAAACACGCATAAAGGGGGGGAGGGAGAAAATGCTTAAGAACACAAGTCTACTTTAACTTACAAATACAAACATGCCAAATACTTTTCAGAGAGCATGCATGAGAAGGACAAACAAGTTCAGCTTAAGCCCTAAAAGCCTTCTACTCTCTTTGGCTCCCACATGTATATAAAAGGTTTAAATGAACAAGAAAAACATGTTGGGATTAGGATTTGATTCCAAAAAGCTTTTATAGTCATATAGAATGACCGGGAGTTACACCAGCTTCAAAAGACACACCAAACAAAACCTGATTTTTATCAAATAGCATTAATACTTTATGGAGCGAAGTTGTTTTCACAAAGTATTTACATAATGAGGAGCTGGCCTCGCTGTGTAAATGTTTATGGCTTTAGGGTTCTCATCTTAGAGCTTTCAAATTCAGTCAAAAGGAAAAACCATGTGTTTGTTTATTTGAACTTGAAAATTTGTCGCCAGATATCGAACGCAGTACTTTTGAAACACAAATTCTAGGCCCAGTCCTGACTCAGTTTACCACTTTGACACACTGATCATTCCACCTTCTACCCTAGCGTGCGGCAGATGCATTTTCATAAGTTATTTCAATTTTTTAATTAACCCAACCACTGGCAAGTCTTTCTGACATAAGCATTACTCAAATTAATTGTTCTTGATTTGTTAATGTGAAAACTTGCCCAAGATCTTCCCAAGGATCTTAGAAAAAAAAAATTAACAAACACAACAGTTTTCACAAAGTACCATATCTTTACACATATGTTATTTGGCTCTTCTTAATATATGTAACTCAAAAGTTCTCCACCAATATGTGCTTCTAACTCATTTCAATTATGACTTTGTGAAAGAAGGCATAAGGGGCTTAATTACCCCCTTACTCCTGAGGCAATTGGGTTAGAGAAGTGACTCAGTCATTAGTGGAAGTTTCTGGAACACATCACCAGGCTCTTCATTCTTAGCTTAAAACTTTTGCCAAAACACTTTTTTTGGGCTCCACACTAAGCCACACATTTTGAGACTGTCATAGCAGGCACAAGACTCCAACTTTCCTCTCATAACTCCTGTGTCTTTCTGTTGGCTTGACTTTTCCATTTTATGAATTTCCCTCTTCTATCCTTTGAGTCCTTCCTGTGTGCCCCTTTGTTTCCTCAGTACAAACCTGCTGATGCAAAACAGCAGGTCCCAAACTCTACACAAGTGTGCAAATGACTGGGTAATCATTACTCCATGATTTTTTGGATCCTGTACCCCTTTTTGAGGTACACAGTTAAATAGGGTTTTGAAGAGCAATAAACCATATTCTTGAAAAGGTGTAGCACACACTAGCATATCAAAGGTAGTAACTGCTTAACCCACTATTTCCTAACGTAAAGAATTTATTCATTCATTCATTCATTCATTCATTTTAAGAAACTGGGTCCTGAGGAGTATGATTTGGGGGAATTAAAAAAAAAATTCTTGCCTGGCCAGCATGGCTCAGTGGTTGAGGGTCAACCTATGAACCAGGAGGTCATGGTTCGATTCCTGGTCAGGGCACATGCCCAGGTTGCAGGCTCGATCCCCTGTGAGGGGCATGCAGGAGGCAGCCCATCAGTGATTATCTCTCATCATTGATGTTTCTATCTCTCTCTCCCTCTCCTTTCCTCTGAAATCAATAAAAATATTGTTTTAAAAATTATTTTCTTGAATAAAGTTTTTTTCCCTATTCCAGAGTTCCATGTTCTTTTCTATTCAAAACATAGGAACTATATCTTGAAATGAAGAAAAAGGTAAAACAGAGATGAGGGGAAGAAGTGAAATCAATCTCCTTCTCCAGACTTGAATGATGTCCCTTCACAATTATTCTCTTAAAAGACTAAAGGGAAAAAACCATAAAGTGTTCAATCGGGAAAATCTTGACTGAGAATGTGCTATAGACCTGGCACTCTGCTGGGATCAGGGACACCGACAGCAAGAAGACACGGCCTCATCTCCCAGATGCTCACAGTCTAGTGCAGTGATGGCGAACCTATGACCCGCGTGTCAGAGGTGACACACGAACTCATTTTTTTGGTTGATTTTTCTTTGTTAAATGGCATTTAAATATATAAAATAAATATCAAAAATATAAGTCTTTGTTTTACTATGGTTGCAAATATCCAAAAATTTCTATATGTAACACGGCACCAGAGTCAAGTTAGGGTTTTTCAAAATGCTGACACGCTGAGCTCAAAAGGTTTGCCATCACTGGCCTAGGGGAAACACAGAGAGAGCCACAGAGGGAGGTGCAGCACTCTGGAGTCTGCATTCACCAAATTGTAGAGCATCTGCTTCATGCTAAGGTCTTTCTCTCCCTGCAGAACCTTGACATCTGCATCTGAAATTCTCATTTTTAACACCCACTCACTACCAAAAGCAGGGCCTGCAAAACGTAAATGGGCAGTTAGCCAGGTACACTTTGTATCCCAAGTATTTGACTTTTTTCCACTTGCACCACAAGCTCTGGCCTCTCTCTTGCTTGTGCTCACAATGAACACTGTTCTCCCCCATTTCAATGTCAGAAACTCTGCTGCCTCAGATGATTTTATTTACTTTGTGCTTGAGATGATTTTAAGCCCAGGCCAAGATGCCATCTCCATTTCTGCCCGTGCATTGTTAAAAAGACCAGGTAGAGCTCTGGCCAGTTTGCTCAGTGGTTAAGAGCATCAGCCCTAGGATGGAAGGGTCATGGGTTCGATTCCCAGTCAAGGGAATGTACCTTAGTTGCAGGTTCCCCAGTGCCAGTAAGGGTGCATGCAAGAGGCAGCCAATCAATGTTGCCTCTCTCTAAAAATCAATGGGAAAAATATCCTTGTGAGACGGTTAAGAAAAACAAAACAAAACAAAAAACAAACAAACAAACAAGCAAAAAATACCATGGAGAAAGCTCAGTTGCTAAGACAGAAGAATGTATCACCAGGTAGGACTGTGTTCAGTGCAAATAAGAGAAAACCAGACCATAGAGTAGTGGTTCTCAACCTTCCTAATGCCGCGACCCTTTAATAAGGTTCCTCATGTTATGGTGACCCCCAACCATAAAATTATTTTCATTGCTACTTCATAACTGTAATTTTGCTACTGTTATGAATCGTCATGTAAATATCTGATATGCAGGATGTGTTTTCATTGTTACAAATTGAACATAATGAAAGCATAGTGATTAATCACAAAAACAATATGTAATTTCCGATGGTCTTAGGCGACCCCTGTGAAAGGGTTGTTCGACCCCCAAAGGGGTCGCTACCCACAAGCTGGCGACCCACAGGTTGAGAACCACTGCCATAGAGGCTTAAACAAAATGGACTCCTTTTCTTACTGAATCACCAACCTAGGTGTAGGCATTTTGTTGATGTTGTTTTCAACCAGGAAAAAGAAGATTGGTGCCTATTTTCCCTTTTCCTTTCACGAGGAAAACAAAGGCTTTTTCAGAACCCTTGTCTTAGCAGATCTTGTTTTTATCCTATTGACCAGAGTGTGTTGCATGGCTGTGAGGGAGAGAGAGGAAAGAAAATTAACCTGAAGACGTATTGTGGGAGCCAATAAGTCTTTGCCACAAGGTCAATCCTGGAATTCCAGATAATTTTTTTGGTCATGGTTGATATCCAAGCTCTTTTACTGGTAGACTGCTAACATGCTGAAATAGTGCAATAAATCTATAAATTAAAAGTGTATACACAGAGGAGTTTGACTGTTAGTTTTACTTTCTCTTCACACCATGGTTAAATTCATAATTTTCTTGAGCTGAAATAGAGGAGAGATCCAAGACCATCTGACTCACCTCAGATGATGGCTAAAGCTACAGCTCTACTTGACAACTCGAGTATCTATTTTGCTTAGTGTATAATATTGGTCACTTGTTGATTCATCCATTCATTGAGGTTCTACTATGTGCCAGGCATTATAATAGGTGCTCGGATACAGTGGTGAATGAAATATAATTTCTTTTCATATGAGTCTTTGTTGTTAATGGAAGAAACAAATATAATGTATTTAATTATAATTGTGATAAATACCATAAAGGGAAAGTATGAAGTGAGATAAGGATTTACAGGAAGTTAGTATAGTTTGAGTTATGTCAGGGAATCCTTCTGTAAGGTACACTGAAACCAGGGTTTCTAAGCCCCCATACCACTGACGCTTTGGGTTGGATAATGCTTTGTTGTGATAGGTTACCCTGGGAATTGTAGGGTGTTCAGCAGCCTCTCTGGCCTCTATCATTAGATGCCATGATCTCTCCCCTCCCAGTTGTGAGAACCCAAAATAGCTCCAGACATTGACAAATATTCCCTGGAGGCAAAGCTGTCCTCTGTTTAGAATCAGTGATTTAAACGAAGGCTTGAAGGATGAATAGGAAGTTCTATTACACCAAGAGGGAGAGCTCAACAATTCAGAGTTCATCTTTCACCCAAACCTATTCCTTGGGTAAAATGTTGAAACCCTCTTGTTTTATTCAAAGAGCTTTAAAAATCACTTCTTCTAAAAGTGTTTGTGGAATAGCTGGGAAATAGGTGCTAAATTCCCTGTGGTTCACATCCTGAATAAATAGTAAATCCTATGACCTTTTCTTCTACTCACAGTTTCAAAACTACAAGGGTGTTCATGAAGTCTGGAGACATAATGCTAATTAACCTTTTCACAGGTTGAAGATGTCCTTGATGAGATTATGTAGATTGTCCTATGTTTCTGGACTTCATGGACACCCTCCATACTTACTCTTTTTCCTTTGACCACTCTGCAGACAGGCATCTGAGGGTCTGATTCATGTCAGGCACTGTCCTCGATACTACAGTATAAATATAAGTAAGGAAAGACCCGTGGTCTTCATAAATGTATTCTCTTGTTTCATTCAGGTGCGATGCTGATTGAGTTGCAGAGGCAAACATTTTGTATTCTATCAGTTATTTTTTTGCAATCCACATGTCCTTTTGAATGAAAACAGATTGAGAGGTAAGGGTGATGGCTATTTAGCTCATAATTCAGCCCTGATGACATTAGAAGGAGAATACCAGCAGATTTGATTGATAATAATTCTGATATTAATGACAGTGATTCTGCAACTCAGTCAGACAACCTGCAACTGAAGTGGCAATTCCACTAGGTTTGATTCTTCATAATTAGTTGCTGAATCAATTAAGACTTGGTTTTCATTGGCTGCAGGCTCTGTGATACCTTCCCCAAAGTGAGACTCCTCCTAAAATTCCTTGCTAAGCTTTTGACCTATTTATACTTCTCCCTTCTCTCTGAGACAGACCTTCCCCCAAAAGCTCTCCTGTTCATTGCCGGCCTAGCCAAGTCAACTGCCAAGGACAGAAAAGCTGAAAGGAGGCCAAATACTTCTTGATTCACAGTGGAGCCAGATATTTAAAGTGAAAAATTTTAAAAAGTACTCTCTTGCTTTCTAATGAATGTTTTCTTTTGATCAGAACCACACAGGGACTCGCAAGTCCAAGCTGTTCATAAACTAAAATCAGAGTCATAAAGACTGACAAGAATATGCACTTCTATTTCCTTTTTCTCCAAAAAGGATCTTGATGGTGGTGTCTCATCACCTGTGTACTAAAGAATAAACTTGAAATTTTAAACAAAACAGGGCTCAGAATGGAGAGAGAGTTACAGCTGGAACTCAAGCAATTGGGAGACTGAACTTTAATCTGATGGAGGTGAAAGCAACTCACCAGGGAAGCTCCCCAAGGGAAAGAAAATCACTAGAATGGTGCAAGGAGGTAAACGCAGCTGTACAATAGAGCCCCCTTTCCTGCCATTGGCCATTCAGTATCTTTTGGAGTCAAGCTCGGATAATGATTGAGATCAGCACCAACACACCTCACTCTTTCTCAGAGGAAGAAAAATACCAGCAGGTCTCTGCCCTTGAATGTCAGTGAGTTTTGTCCCACGTGTTCCCCCTTGCTTTACATGTTCCTTCCCAATGGTTAGTAGGCTGAAGGGCTTCTTATTCAGATGTCCATGCAGGGCCCTTTCAACCTATCTGAGATCTCCTGCACATCTTAAGCTCCTGGTCCTCTCCACAGTGGGACCCTGATTGATGTATTTCTGAGAAATGGTGTAGATCACAGCCCAGAAACTGTGGCCAGAGTTCTGCAAGATTCAAGCAGTGTTCCATGGAATCTGCTGAGGACAAAGTTCTTTTCCAGAAAACGAGCAGGTTGCCAAGCATTGCAATATATATATTAGTTGGACCCAGTTCTCTGACCTTCTCTGGAAGTGCAACATGATGGCGCCTGGGAATGTAATACATTGGGCTCATATATCCCAGCCGCAGAGGCAATTCGGGACCAGAGGAGGAGATCCCACAGCACTTGTGGGTGTACGTGTTGAAAGCAGAATGTCCTTTCTTTAGAAATGCTCTCAGATTTGGCAGCGAGTGTGAGGTTTGTTTGGGTAGGGCAAGGCCATAGAAATAGATCTTGGAGGACTTCTCTTTTAGGATGTTTCAAAACAGTTCAATATTTTCAGGTGATGTGAGTTCCATCTCTGCTAAGATACCTTGGATTTGCCATGAAGTAAGGGACATAAAACTTTCAAATGAAAGTCTCAATGCCATTACAGTCTCGGGTAGGGTGATACTCAAATGTTTATTATATGGAAGGTAATGAATGAGTCCTGCTACTCAGAATGGATCTCAGCTATTCTCTCACAGACCTGTTCCGGAAGGCTCGTTGCTGTGCCAGGCAACAACCTTTTAGTGGTGAGGGATTCTTTTGGGGAAAACCCAGATGACCCTGTAGGAGGGGGCTCAGGATGGAGAATATTTACCATGTGGACACAAATACTTCAGTATCTTCATAACTAAGTACAGCTACATTGGTGCAAGCTGCTGAACATCAGCCTTAGTTTCCTGGATGAAATTAAATGAATGGATGAGTGCCTTTTCCTTTTATGAATTAGTAGAGGCCCTGTGCACAGATTCATGCACTGGTGGGGTCCCTCGGCCTGGCCTGCAGGGATAGGGCCAAAATTGTACCAGGCCTCTAGTATGCATATAAGATCTTTGGTTAATCTCTTCCCACCCTCCCTCATCACCCTTTCCCTCTGAGATTCATCAGTCTGTTCCATGTTTTCATGTCTGTTATTGAGTGTCTACCCCCTGGTGGTCAGAGTGTGTAATAGCTACTGGTCTAACAGTCAAATGGTCGGACACTTAGCATATTAGCCTTTTATATATATACTAGAGGCCCAGTGCACAAAAATTTGTGCACTCGGGGGGAGAGGGGGGTCCCCCAGCCAGGCCTGTGCCCTCTCGCAGTCTGAGACCCCTCGGGAGATAACAACCTGCTGGCTTAGGCCTGCTCCCGGGTGGCAGAGGGCAGGCCCAATCCCTAGGCGCAGCCCCTGGTCAGGCTCAGAGCAGGGCCAATTGGGGAGTTGGGGTGCCGCCCCGTCATGCACAGAGCAGGGCAGATTGGGAGGTTGCAATGCCACTCTCAGTCACGCTCAGGGTAGGGCCGATTGGGGGGTTGGGGCACCGCCCCCTGTCACACACAGAGCAGGGCGGATAAGGGGGTTGGGGCGCTGCACCCTGTCACACTCAGGGCAGGGCCAATGGGGAGGTTATGGCTCTACCCAGTCACACACAGAGCAGGGCCCGTGTGTGTGTGTGTGTGTGTGGCGGGGGGGGGGGGGTTGGGGCACCGCACCCTGTCACACACAGAGCAGGGCCGATCAGGGGGTTGGTGCGCTGCACCCTGTCAAACACAGAGCCGCAGGGCAATCAGGGGATTGGGGAGCTCCCCCCTATCAGGCACAGAGCAGGGCAGATAGGGAGGTTGTGGCCCTGACCCCTGTAACACACAGAGCCGCAGGGCGATCAGGGGGTTTGGGCGCTGCGCCCTGTCACGCTGATCCCGGTGCCGGGAGGCATATTACCCTTTTACTACATAGGATAGAAGCCTGGTGCACGGGTGGGAGCCAGCTGGCTTTCCCTGAAGGGTGTCCTGGATCAGGGAGGGGGTCCCCACTGGGGTGCCTGGCCAGTCTGGGTGAGGGGCTGAGGGCTGTTTTCCGGAAGCGAGTGACTGAAGCTTCCAACCGCTCCTTGTTTTCTTTTTTTTTTTTTTTATTCTGGGCCAGCTTTAGCTCTGAGGCCTCGCTGCTGAAAACATCGATACAATGTTGCTAAAGACCAGCTGAATGAAAGCCGGTTTCTGGGGTTTTGTTTATCTTCTTATTTGCAACATAGTACATAGTTGCTTAGAGTTGTAGCTCAGAGGCCAGCAAGTGAGGCGGGGAACGTTGGAGTCCACAGAAAGCAAGCCTCATGTTCGCTTCCAGCTGCCTGGCTGCCGGCCGCCATCTTGGCTGACAGTTAATTTGCATATACTCACTGATTAGCCAATGAAAAGGGTAGTGGTCGTACGCCAATTACCATGTTTCTTTTCTATTAGTGTAGATATAGATTAGGTTGTCCAGAGATATCCAGAAAATCATAGAAGCTTCTAAGGGTCAGTTCAGCTTGTCAAAGCTTTTCCTAGGAACTTTCCTATGGATGAGAGGTTGTGAAGAACCAAGCAGGCCAGCAGCTGCCTTTTGGCCCTATGTCAAAGTAACTAGAGAGGATGAACGAGTCCAGCCAGAGCTATCAATAATTGACATTGGGTAATTCAGTACATATATTCTCCAGCCGCCTTTCTGCAAAGGTGGCAAAGAGAATGTCTTTCTGGTTCTCTTCACCCATTTCATTTAGACACTTAGCCCACCCTCAAATAGTGTCACGCATTCCAATCATGGAAAAAACAACAGTGTAACAATAGCCAGGGACCTTCAGACCAGAGCATTCCCTTGGTAAACAGCCTAGATGCTATCTCTGGCTCTCCCATTGGATGCTGCTGCAAAGAGCCTGGAACTCTAAATTGGGAGAGTTTGGAAATTCTGGATTATATCATCTATGTGAACAAAGTGTAGCACATGGGCCCAAGAAAACATCTTTGTTTTGCTACTTATTTAGGGTGTGTGTGTGTGTGTGTGTGTGTGTGTTAGGGTGCTCAATAATGGTGATTTCTTTCTAAATCCTATAACTCAATGAAAGATACAGGGTTAATTATTTGTATAATGAACTTTTACAATTTTTTATTCTAATTTTCTTGAGCTTTCAACTATTTTCTGTAGATAAACTCAATTCAATTAATTAATTCATTTTCATTCAACAAAAATTTATTGGGTACCCACTGCATTATCTATCCTTTTAAGCTCTGAGGATGTAGATGGGAAGAGGGCAAACAATAAATCTATACTCATGGAAGTTACGTTCTAGGGGGGAAACCAGATAAATAATAAGCAAATAAATATTTATCTTATAATTTCAGGTAATAATAAATACTCTACAGAAAAATTAAACCAGGTAAGGGGTGATCTTAGCTAGGATGGTCAGCCAAGCCCTTTGGAAGGAGCAGACGTCTGAACAAGGAGCTGAGCAGTTTGAGGGAGAGAGACCTGTAACTATTTTGGGAAACCATTCCAGGCATAGAGGACAATAAAAACAAGAGCTTCGAGGTAGGGATGAGCCTGGTGTATTCCAGTCACATCAAGAAATCCAGCGTCGGGAGTTGTAAGTGTAGGACATGAGGTTATGTGTTGCTCTTGCTACTTGCTCCTCAAGTTCCCACCTTCTGTCAGGTTGCGGAAACTTTTCAAATAAATGCCATTAAGTTCTCCCTGAAGAACAAAATGCTTCCTAAACTACAATGGTGGAGATAAGGATACTTAATTGGAGAATTATATTCCTAATTTTTTTTTATTATTGTTGGTACATAGAATGATTTCCCATATGGTTCTATAGTGAACGTGTGTTATTTTTTCCTGTGATGGAAGAGAAGTGAAGATGGTGGTGCTAGTGGTTGACAAATCAAGACTTAGAACTAATTACAAAATAGAACAAAACATGTATTTCTAATTCCTGCCTCTTCTGATTTACTTACTAGCCCCCAACTCTCTCTCTCTTCACACACTCTCACTGAACAGACTGGGATCGAATGTTGTTTCTCCAATAGAATGTAGTTTCTGTGAGGGCAGGGGTTTGTTGATCACTGTATCCATGGTGATTTGAAAATAGTTTCTGAATGCATGGCCACACTCTGCCCAGCTTCATCTCCGTCCCTGTCATTTCCGTTTCCTCCCTTAAGCCTCCCAGACGAGGACACAGCTCTGAGAGGAAGACCGCGGGACACTCTGGGTCTTGCCAGAGAGCAGCTGTACAGTGCCAATCACACCCTCTCATCCTGAACATAATGTGCTACAGACCATTTCTTGGAAAAACCCCAATCCTCCTGGTACTGCTCAGCCACATTAACCTTTAGGTAACGGGCACTAAACTTGGGAACAGTTCAGTGGAGTTCCGAGTAATTAGAGAGGTGGCCACCTTCGTCTAAATAGTTCCTGTCATTGTTGAGAGTTTGTTCCAAGTAGCATAAGTGGTAGGCAGAGAGAAACACCCCACGCCTCCTTCTCCAAAGCCGGGGATGTAGAAGCACTTCATTCACATCAGGAGAAAACGGGGCAGGCATTGGTGTCACAGAGAAGTCAACCTCTGGTTCTTGCCTGCAGGAGGTTTAAAATCTACCGAGAAAATAGGACTCATACGATGCTATTACACTAAATGCTAAATGAATAAAATCAATTTAACTGCCAAAGTGCACTGATTTCTAAACGTGTCTAACCTGACATTAGAAAATAAATACTCAGGAGATTAAAAATGGAGGTAAAGTGGATGTTGCATGGACATGCTCCCAGGAACAAATGGGAATTGCAACTAAAATACAGAAAAAAGACATATGTAAAACTTTAGACAATAAATTTAAAAAATAAAATACAGAAAAAATTCCTGAACAATCAACGGAAAACTCGCAGGAGAGAACCTTGATACTCGAGGACTGAAAGTGGAGACCGCATAGAGACGGACTTATTTTGTATATTGGAAAATAAAATAAAATATACAAAGAGAAAAAAAAAGAAAATTTTATCTATGTTGATTCCTTAAACTCTAATTCAGTTATTCTAATTCCTGAATATATAAAAAAGAAAAAGAAAAAGAAGTACTCATGGATTCATGGAATTAAGTTTAATTGTGTTATTTATCTAGAGGTATTACTGCTTATTTTTTAATCATATAGATTTTTATCATGATGAAATAATAGCCTTTCTAAATAAAAACACAAAGAAAAGGAGTAAGGAAGGAAATAAAAACTATTCATAATCTTTGAACCCAGAATGACCTCTCTTAACATTTTGGCTTATTTCCTCCCAGTTGTGTGTTGTTTTTTTTCTTCTTACAGAGATAAGATCAGATGGAATACATAATTTTATTTCCTATTTTCCTCTTAAGATCATGGCATGTTTTACATGTTTTTAAAACCTTAGTTTATTGGCTAACAAATAATCAAATACAAGGTTTATTAATTCGACTTTGAACGCTGACATACGGCTGTATTACCTCAGACCCCACCAAAATGTCCCCGTTTTGGATGCTTCCCACGGTCTACTCTGCTTTCCTTTGGTCTGTTCCCTGCTCATGTAGGTGAGCAAATATCAAGAGGAGAATTCAGCAGAGAACATATAGGCAAGGTCCTCAGAGGCAGATGCTTAATGTATGCTCGTCTGCCCTTGCAGACATGTGGATTCTAGCTATTTGGCTGGGGTTTCTGTTCTCCAGCAGGGCTCCTCTCAGGAAGTCAACTCTCAGTGGCCTTTCAGTTGACAGCCAAAAGGTGGGGTGACTGCTGTTAGCAGCGACGCGGGGGCAGAAACCTTCAGGGGCGACGGCACTCACAAAACCAGCGGAGCCAAGAGAAGGTAATGAAGTGACAAACCTGGCCTGACATGCAAAATGCAGGAGACAGACGCCAAGCAAATACACACCAACGTGCTGGCTCAGGAAGTCTGTCCAACAGCGGATTGCTTTTGCAAAGCTTTTCAGTTCATAATCAGGGCCCTGTAACTAACAATTATTTTTATCAGCGGATTGTTGTTGTTTTTTTAAAACCCAGGAGCTCTGCTTCCTAAGCATTGTGGATGGCTTTCTAGCATTGCACTTAACATTTTATGATATCTGTTACGAACTAAAGTATAGTGATAACTACTGCTTTCTGAGCATTTAGTATGTGTTATAAACTAAAGCACTCCCTGGATATGCAGCCACTCATTTTAATCCTCCCAATAAACCTATACAATATGCTTGCTCATTCCCATTCCCATATTACAGATGAGAAAACAGAGGCACGGGGAGGTTAGCCACAGTTAGCCAGATCCCATGCTTCTCACTACTCCAGTCTTTCTCTTTCCCTAAGTAACGCCCAAAAGGAACATGGTTTGTGTCTTATTATCACATCTTTCACACTCACACTGATTTGAAAAAGGAACGTGATCAACAAATAGTGTTGGCTTGAGTTGAATCAAGGCATCTTAGATATCCTTCTTCTCGTGTCCTTTTCTTTGCCCAAATAATACATATACAGTTAGAAAAATAGTGACAAAAGAAATAGAATAATTAAACTCCACCCCCTCTCTATATCCCTGAGCTCCCACCTCTTTCCTTTAAATCTCTTTTGGTGATTTATTCTGGTCTCCAGACTGCCAAATGGCTTATATTTATATCAATATTTCTTAGTGTATCACTTTTATACATTGTATTTGATATCCTTTATGAGACATGATCTAGCTTTTAAACCACTCTCCCATAATACATTAAGAATATTTATAATACCTAACAAAGTTTTTGTTAAATCAATAGTGTTTTAAGAACTGTGCATTATTTCCTGCAGAGCCAAGTATGAACTATGATTATTTTTTCATTTCTAATACAAATGTGTTTATAATTGCTTATCTCTTAAAATTTGCTTTGATATATATATATATATATGTATATATATATATCTTTAATTTTCTTTCATTATTAATATTATTTTCTAATAGTCAAAGAGACCAGATAAAATATCAATTTCCTTTTTTCTCCCCTTTGGAGAATTCCTTCCCAGAGTACTTCATTCTTTCTCTCTCTCTCTCTCTCTTTCTCTCTCTCTCTCTATAGTGTTTTTTTATAATTGATTTCAGAGAAAGAAATGGAGGAGAGAGATATAGAAACATCCATGGTGAGAGAGAATCATTGATCAGTTGCCTCCTGCATTTCCCCCACTGGGGATCGAGCCCACAACCCGGGCAAGTGCCTTGACCAGAACTTGAACCTTGACCTTCTGGTTCATAGGTCGATGTTCAATCACTAAGCCATGCTGGCCAGGCAGTACTTCATTCTATTGATCTAATGTGAACACCTTTCTCTCTAGGCCAGCCGTGGGCAAACTACGGCCCGCGGGTCGGATCCGGCCCGTTTGAAATGAATAAAACTAAAAAAAAAAAAAGCCGTACCCTTTTATGTAATGATGTTTACTTTGAATTTATGTTAGTTCATACAAACACTCCATCCACTATCTTCATATTTTCGGATTCTTTTTTCATTTTGCTTTTCCGGTTGGGTGTTTTTTGCTTCTTCGTATTTCAAATCTTTGACTTGATCCTTGCGACCCTCTGGTCTGCTGTTGGGAGTCTGTATAATATTCTTTATTTCAGTCAGTGTATGCTTAATTTCTAGTTGGTCCTTTATCACAACATCGAGGGTCTCATTAGATTTCTTGAGGCTCTCACTACATTTATCGGCGGTCTTACCAGTCTTTTCGAGGGCCTTACTCAATTTATCGGCGGCTTCTAAACAGTTCTTTAAAGACCTTAAAAGTGTGGTTTTGAACTCTATATCCAACAGTTTGCTTTCCTCCAATTCTGTCGTTTGTGGAGCCTCTGGGACAGCTTCAAGCGTACCAACATCCGAATTATGTGGGTGCCAGAAAATGAGAGAGAGCAAGATATTGAAAACCTATTTGAAGAAATAATGACAGAAAACTTCCCCTACCTGGTGAAAGGAATAGACTTCCAAGTCCAGGAAGCGCAGAGAACCCCAAACAAAAGGAATCCAAAGAGGACCACACCAAGACACATTATAATTAAAATGCCAAGAGCAAAAGACAAAGAGAGAATCCTAAAAGCAGCAAGAGAAAGAAAATCAGTTACCTACAAGGGAGTACCCATACGACTGTCAGCTGATTTCTCAACAGAAACTTTGCAGGCCAGAAGGGAATGGCAAGAAATATTCAAAGTGATGAATACCAAGAACCTACAACCAAGACTACTTTATCCAGCAAAGCTATCATTCAGAAGTGAAGGCCAGATAACGAGCTTCACAGATAAGAAAAAGCTAAAGGAGTTCATCACCACCAAACCAGTATTATATGAAATGCTGAAAGGTATCCTGTAAGAAGAGGAAGAAGAAGAAAAAGGTAAAGATACAAATTATGAACAACAAATACACATCTATCAACAAGTGAATCTAAAAATCAAGTGAATAAATAATCTGATGAACTGGTGATTGTAATAGAATCAGGGACATAGAAAGGGAATGGACTGACTATTCTTGGGGGTGGGGGAGAAAGGGGTGTGGGGGTGAGTGAAGAGATTAGACAACAATCGTGCACCTATGGATGAGGACAGTGGGTGGGGAGTGAGGGCAGAGGGTGGGGTTGGAACTGGGTGGAGGGGAGTTATGGTGGGAAAAAAGAGTAACTAATGTAATAATCTGAACAATAAAGATTTAATTTTACAAAAACAAACAAACAAACAAAAAAAACACTCCATCCATGCTTTGTTCCCGCCCTCTGGTCCAGTTTAAGAACCCATTGTGGCCCTCGAGTCAAAAAGTTTGCCCACCCCTGCCTAGGCTCATTGTTCAGTTTGTCACCTGGGATTTAACCTTTCTCATCATCTGGATATTGTTTTACATTTTTGATTTGTGTTGGATACTCTATTTCATTGATCCTTTATATTTAGTTAACTCTCATTTAACTAAAGCTAAACCTGGAGGATCAGATTAGGAAAGTGTTTATACTGGATCAAAAATTTAGGCAGGTGTGGAATTCTAGACTGAAACCCTTTCCTCTCTGAATTGTAAAAAAAATTGCTTTTATGTTTTCCTCTCTTCTAATGTGGCAAATAGAAAGCCTGATGTCCTTCTGATTCCAATTACTTTGAGTATGACTTTTCCCCCCTCTTTTTGACCATTTTGAGTCTTCTTTTATTTGTTATTATGAAATATCCCAGTAGCATTCCTTGGTGTGTATCTTTTGATTGATTTTTAAAATCACTTTACAGAAGCATTTAGTCTGAAACATGTCCTTCAGATCAGGCAAACCTTCCCTTTCAAAAAAAATTCTTCTCATCCATTTTCTCTCTTCTCTCTTCCTGGTATTATTAATAGTTACATCTTAAACATTCTGGGTTGATCTAAATCTTTTTTTCTCTCTCTCATTTATAATCCCTTTGTGTCTTTTATTCTACAACTAATGGCCCGGTATATGAATTCATGCACATTGAAAGGAAATTAATTAGAAGAAATATTTTAATATCGCTATTCACCGTTTCTCTATAATAGAAATGTCAACCAAATTCATGATCGACAATGACAGATCAAAACACACGATTGGTGCCAGTGAGAGCTTTATATGCATCATGCATGGGAGAGTCAACGTAGCCTTTTATATAGAGACAATAAACTTGCTTAATTAGATCTGCTTTCTGATTTAGCTAAACTTTTTCCATGAAGCACCCCAACTTTTCTTTCAGGTAATTGTCAGCAACATAGCAGTAAATATCAACACGAAGCAGATTATTATTGTAGATCACACAGGGAGAACAAAGGATAAAATATGTAACTGCAGCAGTGTTTGACTATATTCTGCGCAGTGAGAAAACCTGCAGTCATTTTCAAGGTCCACCATTTCTTACTTCTTTTCAGTTGGGTCAAGTTTCTAAGCTTTCTAAATTTCCATTTTCTGGCTAATGAAAAGAAAATAGGATTCCACCGAGTCTCCTATCTACCTACTCCAGGACTTCTGTGAGGATCAAATGAGATGAGGCATGGGAAAATGCTTCACAGACATTTGATTAAAGTGTGAAATGGCTATAAAGCAAGTCATGTTCCTGGGCTGAAGAAATTCCAAGGAGGCTAGTTGCTAGGGAGAGGAAGCCAGGTGTTGCTATGTGACGTCATTACCCGGTGCCCACAGCCACCAGGCTGGGCTGGGCTGTGGGCTACATTTTGCACCACGGGGTCTCAGCAGCATCAGCTGCTATTTGGTGGGGTGTCGCTCCGGGGTGGTGGCGGGGCCTGTGTCCCACTTGGGGGAAGCCTAGTGTTGCTTTGTGGGCACCAGGTCCTCGGTGCCGTTTCTCTGTAAATGGCCAGTGCGTGTCACGGCAGCTCCTGCATTGAGCATCTTCCCCCTGGTGGTCAGTGCATGTCATAGTGACCGGTTGGACACTTAGCACATTAGCTTTTTATATATATAGATTTTTTTTGAGAGTTTCAGGATATCCTCATTTAGCCTCCCTATTACATATTTTCATTTCTATTCAAGTATGCTAATTGTGGCTTTACGGTTGTCTGCAGGTTTCCAGAGAGACTCCAGGGGCTGACAACAGGAGTTACAGATCCACTAAGGAGATGTTAAAGGATGATGAAACCACAAGGTAACTAGTTTAGTGAAAAAAAAAAAAAAAAGTTGAACTTATAAGACTGAAATCAGGAAATTATTTATTTTTTAAATACCATACTCTGTCAACCACATTATTTTTAATATTTTCTTCCTGCCTTTGAAAGAAATTTGAGCCATTTCCAGGTATTAAAAATAGTCTCAATCAGACAATTGCCTCCATAGACAACTGGGGACATCATGCCTGGCTAGAGGTCCTTTCCAGAGGACTCAACTTCTGCTCCTTTCCCTGGTTTCCACCTGCGACCTGTGGGAAGCACAAACCTTTGTTCAACACCAGTGGGATGCAGTATACTCTCACCGTATCCTTTCTCCTCGTTCTGCTGTTGGGGCAATTAGGTACCAACTACTGTGTTCCACCCCAAACCCCCTGGAAATTTTAGGGAGATATATGAAAACATCTTGGAGTGTTTCTCTGTAAGTTAATTTCCTTATCCCAGAAGGAAATGAGCAATAAGAACACACTGGTAAGTCACTCTAAAGAAATTCTCACCACTGGCCTTTGTCCACAAATCTCACCTTCTCTTATACACGGTTAAGGTGGGTGATGATAAGGGATGCAAAACTATCTCAAATTCTCTTATGTGGACTCAAAGAGAATATGAGGTAGTGATCTGGAAACTGTTGCTCTTGGATTTAGCTCAAACTGAGACCACAAGAAAATTTGAATTTAACATCTTGTTTCACTTGAGCATTTTTATTTCCAATAGCTCTTTATTCTTTCAGTTTCTTGCTCTTTATTGACATACAATATCTTCAAAATTACCTGAGACTACAAACTAATAATTTTCATTATTTTCTTTCATTGCCTTTATTATCTCTGTTTTTTTTAGGTTCCTCTTTTGTTTGTTTTCTTTTGCTGTCCATTTTACATCAGAAGCTTTCCTTAAATGCCTGGGGATTCTTGATGGTCTCTTGTCACTTAAGAGTGAGGTACTAGCATCTGAGTGGTGTTTTGGCAAGGAAGATAAACTTATGGTTAAATTTATCACATTTAACTGGAAAGTCTCTTGGACTTTGGGATCATAAACTCACTTTAATTTTTAAATCTTATCACCACATTAATCCATTTTAGGGCTATGGTTTGCATTTTTTTTCTTCCAGTTCTTCCTCGTGGTGTGGGAATAAGAGGTCCAGAAAAAAAATGTGACCCTTAATTATCGAGGACAGCACAGGGATTCTGAAAAGTTTCTAAACCAGACCTTTCCAAGTTATGGGCAAAATATCTTATATCCAAATGGAGGAAATACAATGTATCAGCCCAAGTTATGGCACCTACTTCCCTCCCTATTCCATTCCTACCATCACAGTTCTTATTTTGGGGGATTTCGAATAAAAGTTGGGTATTTAAATTGAATAGATTACTATTAAAGATATGGTCACTCCCAGATTACTTCTGTTGAGGATGAATGCTAGGGCACAAATGGACGAAATCATCTTTTGGGTAAACATGCCACATTTTCAGAATCAAACTGGTAGATTCTTTTGAAAAATGGCCACAGCAATCCCCACCGCATCTCATGTGTCTTTTTTGCAGTATGGCTATGCCGTCCCTCCCACCCAGAGTCTATTTCCCCTCCCCTTGAATCTGGGCTGGCCCTTTAACTTGCTTTGACCAATAGAATGTGGTAAAAGTGACACTGTGAGACCTCCAGGGCCAGATTGTCAAAGATCCCGTGGCTTCTGTGTTTGTCCTAAGCCTCCAAGTAGCTAAAGCCCTGTTGGAGAGAGAGGCCACTTGTAAGAGCAGGAGGCACCGCTGCCCACAGATAGGACCAAGGCCCCAACAAGTACATTAGGCCCCTTTGATCCTCCATCCCCAATAATGCTCAGATGTCACCTGAAACAGAGACAAGCTGTACTTGCTGCATCCAGCCGGAATTTCTGACCCACAGAATCATAAGCAATAAAATGGTTCAGGTTTTAAGCCATTATCTTGGGGGCAGTCACACAGCAATGGATAACTGGGACTAACTCACTTTAAAAGAAGCATTCGGAGCAGAGATTCATGGCTCACGCAGCATTTGGGGTGTCTGTATTTATATGTACTTTTCACAAGATGGAGTCCACAGCATCTGATTTCTACAAGAGTCTATCTCCGTAAGGACCATAAATATTTATTTACAGGTCATTCAAAGTTAAATACAGTATCAATGCAGGTTTTAGTTTTTGTTTATAAAAATAACAACATGCTTGTACTATTATAAAAAATGAGATTACAAAATTAAAGATTGTCTCCAAAGCATGGCAAAAGTCTATGTGCATATCCTCCCAGAGTCCATAAATATTAAGAATCTATTGGGAGAAATTAAAATGGCATATGTCTACCTATATATGTGTGTTTCTAGGTGTATATGTATATTCACATATAAATGATTTGCTTTGCTCAGTATGAAAACTAGAGCTTTGAACTATGTATTACAAATAATGTTGTTTTCTGACTTTTGATGAGAGCCTAATTTTGTTTTGTGGTCAAATATGTCAATATTTTTACTTTATAGCTCCTGCATTTCATGTCACTCCTAGAAAGGTTCTTCCTTCTTTAGCATAAATTACATCAATGATATCTTTTGGAATTTTTGTAGAATCAACTTTTCCCACCATAACAGTTATTTATCCCTCAATGGTTTATCTGAAGTTTATTTGGGTGGAAGGAATGAAGTAGGAAGCTTGCTTTATTTTCTCTCCCAACCTTTATTAAATAGAATATCTCTTCATCACTCAGTTGAATGGCCATCCAATACACTGATTTTCCATACATATTGGGGTTACCTCTAGACTCAACGTTGCCCCACTCATCTTGCTACTCCTATACCAGTAACTCTGTTTTGATTGATATTGCTTATCATGCAGTTGATTAGATGGAAAGGAGATCCTTTCTTCTTTGTCTCCTTTTACAAACTTTTTTTCCTTTAATTATTAACATCTTTTTAATTTTCCCAGATGATCTTAAGAATCATTACATCAATTGTGCATCCATCCTGCAAATTCTCCAAACATCGTTTATAGTATGGAAGGCATCACATTGAACTCCTCAATCATTCTGGGGAGAAGTTACAACTTTACTAGTAAAACAATGAACCCTCTCACCCAAGAACAAGAGCTAGTTGCATTTATCCAAGAACCACAATGACTTCTGACACAATTTCTTTTGATCTCTGTTAAATTTATCTCCAGATATTTTAACTTTTTTTGGGGAAAAAAGTTTACAATACAAATATCCAATTACCCCTGGCTTGGAAGAAGTAGTTACCTTACTGTTCTATCCAAGTAAACACCCATGGTTTCCCCCCATATGTGTCAAAGGCATTTCAGTCAAGTTCCCAAAGTCTAAATGTGTCACACATAACTTTTAATGAGTCATCTGTCCTGTTAAGCTCAGAGATAATTGCATTTGACACCCTTGATGGTTTCCAAACTTGTCCCAGGCTTCCTGTGCCCAATACTAAAAGGTCTGCTTGTTAAATTGAGGCAGATCTGCACATAGATGCTGTAACACTTAGAAAAACTTCCCCTACAGGGAAGCCCAGAGATCCTTTGATGGGCTTATACAGCTCACAAGTAAAAGGAGAATACAAAGGAAAAAACACTTTTAAATATCAATTTTGTGTGGATACCTCAAAATTTCCCAGGTACAAGCCTCTGTTCTGTAAATCAAAGTGTTTTGAAGGGATTAGGTGATGAACATCGAGGCTTTAACTGGGATCTTTATGCTTTAAGACTGAAAAAAAAAGAAATAGTTGGATGAACTTACTGGAAAAGAAGCCAAATAATCCCTCTGGTGCAAATATGTATGTAAATCTGAGATTTCAGAGAAAGGCCCTTTAGTACTTTTTTGAGAGACATGGTAACATCAGTAATTCTACCCATGGACCCACATAAATGAAAACCTGAATTCTAAATAGTATTTTGGCACTAGAAGTAAGACATAAGAATTTAGAAGCAATAAAGTAGATATTTGACATGATGAATAATTTACAACTCAACGATATGGGGTGGCACAGTGCAGGGATATAGCAGAAGGTAAAGGATGTAGGAAACACTGGCGAAGTGGGTTGGTCAATTGGTATGAAGCCAGAGCAAGAAAGCCCCTCAATGGCCAGTCTTTAGATTGTGTGTTTTGGCCTTAGTGAGCTTCTTTTCTGGAGTCCTAATAGATCAGTTCCCAAAGATGATCAGACAGAAATTCAAACTGAAGCTGGTGTGAGACATAATGCAGAGAAAACAAGCTTGTGTGGGTAGTGGTAAGATCTTATGAACCATTTTAATTTACTACAATATTTTGAAAAAAAATAGGGAAGGTATGAGGGAAAAAGAAAACGCCCTAATCTTCTTTACAAAAACATCTTGGCAATCTCTGATGACTGCATAGATGTGTGTGCGTGTGTGTGTGTGTGTGTGTGTGTGTGTGTGTGTGTGTGTAAAGGGACCCTAAAGTTTATGAACTGGGGGTTAGCAGGTTCCAGAGCTTGGGGGATGAGCAGGTTCAGAGGTATCTCAGGACCCCATGCCTTGGTCTTTTTTAGATTGATGTATCAAGAGATCCAAAAGCAACATACCAATTAGCAAAAAGATGGTCCTTATCACTTTCATTTTCAGTTGCTGATTACAGAGAAAATATCCACACTATTCCGAAATAGGCTGATATGCAACAAGCCTTTGACCTCCCAAATTAGGTTAGGTTATCAAGATATCTCCAGTTAGTTGCTGCATGGAATAGTTCCAGGCTATGTCACCTTTTCAAAACAATAATAATTTTAAAAAAATGGCCTGAGTGTGTATCCTGAATAAATAAATGTCTGAAATCCACACAGTGCAGAATCCACTGTCAACATTATTTTTCTGTTCTGGAATGTAAAACTCCACAAACACAGTGTTCACTTCACCCTCAGATTACATTCTCATCGTGACCCGAGCCTTTTCAGGCGGTGCGGAGCTCTGCTGTTGAGGAGAAGAAACTCCAAACTGCCACGTGTGTGGCATCACGTGGAACTGAGTTCTTAGGCCTGTGGGGGACAGACCCTCAATCCCTGGCTTGCATGGTACTTGACCACTCCTCAATCGTGGTTGGTCAGAGGAGCTTGTCTGGGCTGAGGAATAGAAAATGGGTGCAAACTTGGAAAGTGATGAGGTGGGAAGTCTAGGTAATGAGTTTATGAGAGTCCTACCCATATTGCATCAGTTGAGTTCAAAATATTCAAGTTCTCTCACCCATCGGAACAACATGGCCATTCCACAGGAGGAAAACTAGTATTCCTTCCCATGAATGAGATTAATACTATTAAGAAAATTCCATGATTTACTAATTAGGTGGGAATTGCCTATGTTATCAAACTATATCCCTGAAGGATCATGGGGCTGTGATGGTAGGAACATAGGATCACATGGATGAGAGGGTCTGAAAACATTTATGTAAATTTCACTGTTCCTCATTTTTCCTCCTCCCCCCACCCTTTTAGAAGATAAAACAGTGCTGGTACCATTAATTTAAACCTATCATCTGTCATAAAAGAATGTCCTTTCATCTCCCAGGCCTGAGAACACAAATGTAATGACCCAATATATCATTAAAAAACCATCTTTAATATTGTAGTTAATAAGAATTAATAGCAAAATCAGGTCTTCTTAAATCTACCTTATCACTCAGTAATTGAGCACAAACATGGAGGTGAGGGTAAAGATGTAGGTTGAGTTACCATAAATGCTGGGCACTGCAAGAATTAAAATAAAAGGTTGGTAAGTGGACACAGAGAGAAAAGGACATTAAGGATATTGCCTAAGGACAATGCTGAAAATAATCAAAACCTTCCTGAAATTCCCTCTGTCTTGCAGGTCATGAAAGAGTCTCAAGATGATAATTTTAAAATATGGGGGCCACCTACAATTTTGCTTAGAACTGTTATAGTTGCCACATGGTTGGGTGGACATCATCCTTTTGGGAAAACCAAATAACTCTGCATTTCCCCCACTAAAGAGTCTCTTCTTTAATAAGGACTTGAGCAGATCCCTGCCATTGTTCTAGATAATAGATTGCCTATACATACATTTTCAAGTGTAATGACACTCTTGCTTATTAAAGACCTCTCAGCTGAAGGGGCAGAATATTATGAACTGACCGAGCCATTCATTTTCTTGAATATGTTATTCAGTATTTTATGCTAAACCAGCAATACACCATCCATTTTAGTACAATGATCCTTATGTTCAATAAAATTGAAGTGTCGCATCATAAATCATTATAGTTATTTATTTTACATTAGACACATTAGCCACTATATTCCATAATCTATTACAATAAGGTGGATTTAAATGTACCCCAAGGAACTGCAATAATAACTTGAGAACCAAATATAGCAATTTATGGATAAAATATGCTTAACCTAAAACTGCACGAGCTATCATGATGGCTGTGAACTCTGAGTGGAATTTAGTGCTGATGGTGACTGAACTTAGCTATACTTAGCAAGAGAAGGAACTGTCAGACTTTCCACAAATGTTCTCTTCATTAATTTAAAAATGTATAAGATTAAAAATTACACAATTAATCAGTGAGACAGACAAAATGCACTGGGGGAAGGCATGCTCAAATAAAACTCTTTCTGCTTAACATATGTTCAAGATCTTTAGTTGACTACTCAACAGGATGTCTATTGTTTCTAACAATAGTGGTGTCCTGGAAACTTCATCAAATTTAGACTAAAGACACTAATTCCAAAATTATGAAAATTCAGACAGAGGCCAGGTGGTGTGAAGAAAAGGGTTTGTACATCTAAATAGTAGTGTAAATGAATGCCAGGAGAAGGTTTCTATACCAGAGAATTGTCTAAAAGCATCCTTACGTTTGTAGGAGGCATCCTTTCACTGGTAATTGAGATGATAGTAACAGTCTTAATCAACTGATGAAAAGTTTTCTAATGATCTCTTCTAGATAAAATTTTATTGGTCTACTCCATTTTTCTATAGGTATATAAAAGCAATAAAATTGTGTCCTATACTCCCAATTCTCCACCAATTCTCCCTAATTTCATATCTATCCATTTAGTCATAAATAGTGAGGTCCTTTTTTGTTGTTGTTAATCCTCAACCAAGGATATTTTTCCATTGATTTTTAGAGAGAGTGGAAGGGAGGGGGGAGACGGAGAGAAAGAAAAATTGATTGGTTGGATTGAGCCTGCAACCGAGGTACATATCCTTGATTGGAATCGAACCCAGGACCCTTCAGTCCAAGGGCCGAAGCTCTATCCAATGAGCCAAATTGGCTAGGGCAATAGTGAGGTCTTGTTTGTAATTTAGGCAAATGATTACTATCCACGCTACTGACACTCTTGGGCAACTCTCTTGGCAATCTCAAGTCTAGTGATCATAAAAATGAGGCTGGCTTTATTATATTACCTGCTATGAAGTACTTGCTGTTTAGGATTATTTAAAAAATGTATTCATTGCCGCATTCAAAACGAGATAGCATGGCCCAGAACTGCCAAGGTCAGTTCTTCCTCAGGAAGTTAGAGACTAGATTAAATTTCCCCCTTAAAGGTCACTCACCTATCCTTCCACCCACCCTCCTATCCTGCCCCCTCCATCTCTCCCTTCCTTCCTTTCATCCAAGCAACTAATAATCAACCAGTGACCCAGCTAATAAATATCCAACATCTATTTACTGCCTTCTCTGTGCCAGACACGAAGTAGGCACTAAGGATACACTGAAGAACAAGACAGAGCAGCTCCTTTTGTAACAAGCTACAGTGAAAGGCCATGACTGTGCAAGCTAATTTAACCTCCCTGAGCATTGTGGGTAGGTTCTGTGACTTTAAGCAAAATGACATATAACAAAACCAGTTTTATGACAGGCTAACTGACATAAACAAGAGTTAGGTTTCCACTGCATCTCATCAAACGGAATGGGGCCATTCCATGACCTGCTGTACCTTCAACTATTACATTATTTTAAATCTATGCAAAAGTATGTTTTTTCACACCATTTGTAATTATCAAAAAATTATGGTTAGTTATGAGCTTTCCCTCAGTCAACAATTATAGAATTGTAAGTTCATACATAACGTAAAATTCTGAGGGGAAAGAGAGAACCTTGTTTGACTAACTGACCTGATGTGAATGATTTATTCTCTTTGTTCCTCATTTCTTCATCGGCACAATTAGGGGGCTAACCAGGGAGTTTCTAGGATCCCTTTTCAAATTATAGAAATGTATAATTTTTGCTGTCCCTTTAATGAAAATGTCTCAACTACAAAAAAAAATGGACAAAAAAGAAGTACAAAATTTCATCATTGTCGTATTTGTTAGTCTTTAGCAATACAATTTGTACTGTTTTGTCTTCTCTTTTTACCACTTACTACTAACATCCAATTTGTTGTTCTCTTATCCATTTGCAGTCTAGGCTATGCTTTTAAAAATTATCATCTGATTATAGTGCTAACACCAGATTCGTTGTCACTATTTTAATCCTCTTTCGGCATCAGCACCATCCTGGGTTTTGTCTTCTCCTAATATATTTGAATTATGTATTATTTCCCCCAGGCATGCTTTTCCAAATAAAATAAAATTTCATTTTCTGTTCCAGTTCTAATCCACTAGAGTCCTTGGCTTAAAATATTTATAAATAGCACTTTGTATCATTTTTTATAATTTGGCCCTATTACATGTATTATATCTGGTGCTTTCATGGGTTCTAAATTGTGCTCACCCACAATTAAGGCATTCTTCTAATACAATATGTCACCCTTTGTGTGATTATCAATTATGGAGAAAAATGACACTCCCTATCTCTCAATAAATAGAATAAAAATTATATAAATATATATATGCAAAGGACATATGATATAACTAGAGACCTGGTGCACGACATTCGTGCACTTTGGGTGGGTGGGGGGTTCCTTCAGCCCAGCCTGCACCCTTTCACAGTCCGGGAGCCCTTGGGGGACGTCTGACTAACGGCTTAGGCCCGCTCCCCACTCCCCACGGGGAGCAGGTCTAAGCTGTTAGTTGGACATCCTTAGTGCTGCCACCACTGCTGTGCTCGCCAGCTGTGAGCCTGGCTTCTGGCTGAGTGGTGCTCCCCGTATGGGAACACAATGACCACCAGGGGGCAGCTCCTGCATTGAGTGTCTGCCCCCTGGTGGTCAGTGCATGTCATAGCAACCGGTTGTTCCGCCATTCGGTTGATTTGCATATTACCCTTTTATTATATAGGATGGCCCTCAGATTAACTTGTGGGCTCAAACATATAAAATGTTTACTGAAGACATTAGGCATCTCTCTATATGAAATATTAGGCCAAAGTTGGATATACATAAACATTCCTAAGCATATTCTTTTAAGTAGAAATAGAGTACAGAGCAGGGGCCAGTTAGGAAAACAATTCCATTGCAGTTGAGCCAGTGGAATGAATTTAATACAGCAACTAGTCACAATGTTTTCTAAGAGCTGAATGCTGAATGGGATGGTGATAGAGATTAACATAGGCATGAAGCCGCTACCTGTCCTGAGGCTGGAGGAATAAAAGGAAGAGATGGTGCTTACAAAGGTCTTCCCATCTCTTGCCAGTGGCTCCTTTAGGCCAAACCAAGCTGGGAGCAGTCAATTGAGAGGCAAGTCAGTGAGGCCCAGGCTTAAGGGACTCTCCCTATGTAGACCCCTTATACAAGGCCTGGGAAGGGAATTATTCTCCAAGACACCACTGACAAACCAAGGTGGCAGCATAGGGAACTTAGACTGCCTTCAAAATCTCACAATTGACAATGGCCCTAAAAATTTATATGACCACATTAATAACGAATTGATAGTATTACAGATACTATCAACAACAAAAAATATATTTAAAACAAAAAACAAAACAAATGAATTAAGAATAAAAACTTTGCTAAGTTAATGATAAAAACTTATTCCAATCAGCATACTGAATTATATTTCTGCCTTTTTTCTATATAAATTTATCATAAAATGGATAGACAAACAAAGAGAATAAAGGCAAAAATTCCAGGAAAAAACAAATTATGAGAGATATATCTTAATAGTTAATAAAAATATTATCTTAATTTTCCAGCTTTGTATTTTTGATTTGTTCTGTTTTTTCCTCATTCTAAGTAAATTTTTAAAATTTGTAATTTGCTGCGATTTTTTCCTCATTAAAATTTTGTACATAATCCTGTGTTTATAATTTTGAACTATTTTTATATAAGAGAGTCCCCAAATTGCATAAATTTCAGGCCCTACAAATCTGCTGACAAAGGAGCTTGAGAAATGTACTTCAGAGCAGTTGCCTTGTGTGACACCAAGTAGAACAGGAGAAGGATGGGAACGAATCTGAGAGCCAATGGGCAGAAGACAAGCACTCCAGGATCTTAAGGAGCTCACAGTTTCTTTGTGAGGGTAGAGAAAACTTGGAAGTTACACAATCAGAGATAATGACTGACATCATACCAGGAAATGGAGGAAGCCCAGCTGCTTCCTATATTGGGCACCCCCTCCACCCCTCCAGCTCAAAATGCTGATGGTTGGTTTTTAATGGTACCACTGACACATATGCCATAGCTATCCCCAGAGGCGAGGTGCAGTGTGGCTGTTGCAAGATGAACCACGCTCATGTGTGTTCCTTTGAGTCACTAGCTGTCACATCTGAGTCTAGTTCACCTCCATTTGATTGGAGGAGCCAGAGTCACTCATTCATACCCTTGATGCTAGGGAGGCTTGGAAACCACATGGGTTTCCTTATCCTCATAAGATAGAAACTTACAAAGAAAACAATAATGTTGAAAGAAAAAAAAGAAGATCCCAAATATCCACTATACAGTGGAAATAAAAAGAAAAGCTTAAAGAGTGAAAACAATCTGCTCATGTTCACATGACTAGAAATGGATAGAACTGGGAGGGTGCCTCAGACCTGGGGACACAAATTCAAATGCTTGCAGAGTCCAATGAGTGATGAAAAAAACCAACTAATCTTTGGTCTCCACGACTGGGTTAACAATAGAGAGTGGTAGTGACTGTGGCAAACTGGAGAACTCATTTTTACAGGAAGGGACAGCTGTTCCTAATGAGGCAGACATGTCGATTTTTTAAAAAGAGAACAAAAATCTTGATTTTACTATGAAATGCCCTTATTTTTAAATGTTGTTAAAAAATCTTTTTTAACTTTATAAATATTGTTTAGGCCATACTTATGCAAGCTCATTTGCTACTAGATTATGACCTCAGGCTTCTATTTGCAATGTTTGCTCCAGAATGAGCCTTTGCCCACTCAATTACATTGCCACATTGCCTCTCTTCAGTAGATAGCATTTTATACACCCACTGTCAACTCCCAGGCTTGGCTTTGCCTTTATACTTGGCCAGACTGGAGTTAGGAGGAACTGTTGTTAGTTACCTTTTTGCCACATAAACTTGAATGAGTCCTTCAACTTCTCATAATATTAGTTTCTCATCTGTAAACTGAAGATTTTTTTTTAAAAATCCAGTCTTCCTACCTCCCAGGGTTGTAACGGAAGTCAAATAAAATCTGAATGTTTTGAAAACCATCATGATCTACAGAAAAGTCAGTCTATTATTTTAATGATAACCTTAATGTTCCAAAAGCTAATTAGCCCAAATTCCCCCTTTCCATTTATAGAAAATACCACATTAATTTTTCTTCTGTCTCTGAGTCTACCCCCATCCTCCTTGGCATTTCAAAAATGACTGCCTTGAATTCACCAAGTTCATTAACTACTTCCCCTTACACTGCGGGAAACAACTCATCTGTCCCAATGTACATCTTGAACACGGCATTTATTTTTTCACGTATCTCCTTAATTTGTTTCTCCTTGTCCTTTTTTTTTTTTTTTTTTTAACCAAGTCCAAGTGTAATGAGGTTTGTTTTCACTTTAATTTGTCTTTGCAGACTGGAAACTCACTAGCTTGAATGAGGAGACAGAATTACTGAGGAGGTCAACTGGGAGCCAGGGCGAGGGCAGCTTGAGTGTGTGTATCCATATCCCCACTGTCATTCCTCGCTTTCTTTGAGAGTTTGTGTCATGAACCTGAACTGTCTATGTCCCATGTGTGCCCTGGGGAAAGCCATTCTCATTGAAAGGCAAAATAAACCCATCACTTATGTGAAGAATAGAACCCATTTGGCGCTGGTATTCCTTTCCATGTTTCCCTTCTCCACATGTTTGGTTGCAGCATAAGCCTCACCCCCAGCTTCTCAGTGGAAGCCCTTGATTGATCCATTTATATTGACGTGGCAATATCTGCCACCAACACAAGCAATGTCCAGGGAGGTACATCTATAATTTGATACGGTAGCTACTGTTCATTAAATAAAAACTATAAACAAAGAGAGAATCTGTGATAAAAGGAAAAGACCCAGATGGGCAAAGCTTTTTTTTTTTTAAAAGCTATGGAGGTATTCTTGATTGCAAAGGAAATGTATAGACCCATCATTACACACCTAGATAGTATAGATGGCTGGTATTTTATCTTTCAAAATCCATGTCAGTGGACTCTTCCAATAACTGTCCACATAGGGCTAGTCAGAATCTGGTCCTCACTCCCACTGTCTGTCTGGTCTTGCCAGGTGAAACACCATTCTGTTTTCACAGTCACCACATTCACCCTCTCTTTGTCTTCCCTGACATTGTGCTCCCATCTGACATGCCCCTCTTTGAATCCCTTCTCGTATCTAGGATCTAAAATCCTTCCAAGCTGGGCACAAGTTCAGTGCCCTTCATGAAACCTTCCTTGATCATCCTCATCCCCACGACACCTCCCTTTCCCTGACTCTGACCCACAGTGTCACACCTTATGTCATGTCCTCGTACCTACCTGCTTGTTTCATTTGTCAAATTGAACTTTAAGTTTAGGGCCATTGGGTATACTTCTACTCTAATCTCCAGAGTGCATAGTCCAAGGCAGACCTTGGCACAGAATAGTAGCTCAGTAAAAAAAAAAAAAAATGATTTATGTGCAAATTCTGACCTTGGGGGGTTTCACCACAAAGGGCAATTGCTTATATCTCCAGGCTTTCAGGAACAAAAACATCCTAGCAGACACAGGTGCTCATGGATGTAACATTTCCTCGGGAAGTGGTGAGCACACTATTTCTGAAAGCATTCAAGTAGAGGCTGGACTCCACTGGTATAAATGGTCTAGAGTGGATTTAAGCACGACAGGAAAGGGGTAAAGGAAATAGTGACCCAGACAGGTAGAGTGGTCGGCCCAAAGTTATACAGTAGGCAAATGGCAAAACTAGCACCTAACCCCTGGCACTTCTACCCCCAGCCGGGATCCTCTTTGATGTACTCCCTGGTAATCACACATCAGGAGAATCTCAGGCTGAACATGTTGCATTCTGTCTGCCACGTTATTTTTGGAGGAGTCCAGGTCTAATGTGGCCTTTACATTAAATGAGCAAACCCTCTATTTCTACAGGGTAGAGACTGTTGTGTTGTTCACTGTGATAGCCCAAGTGCTTTTTATATAGTAGGTACCAAACAGTGAGCTGCCCAACGTTGAATGAATGAGTGCCTGGAAAATGCGATTAGCAGTCAGATATGCTAGGCTATGTTGCAAAAATAACCCCCACTTCTCAACCACTTGTAAAACCAAAGGGTTATTTCTCACTCAGGTTCTATGTCCATCCTGACTTAGTAGATACTCTATTCCACGCTACCTTATTCTGAGACTCAGATTGACAAAACAGCCCCCATCTTCAATGCTGCAGGTTACAATGAGAGAGAGAGAGAGAGAGAGAGAGAGAGAGAGAGAACATGAATGAGAGAGGTCTCCCTAAAGGCTTCTGAACTGGCATTTAAATGCTTGGCCAGGAAGTGACATGCATCATTTCCAAATTCACAATTCATTGGCCAGATTTCATCATATGGCCTGCCCAACCATAGGGATCCAGTAAGGGTAATCCTACCATGTTGCCAAAATCAGTGAACAGCATTTGTGACTCCCATTAAGTATCTTTGCTTTTAGTTTCTTTCCTTCAATTTCAAGTAGGTAAAGTAGGTTGGAGAAGAGTAAATAGTCTAAAAGAAGCCACCCTTTACATGGATAGATGAAGGGAGCAAGAATTAGAGAAATTTGTCTTAGTCTTTCCCAGTTAAGAAGCAATTCTCAGATGTCAAGGAATCAGGCTTCCTTGTAAAAGGATACAGTTCAGGCAGGTAGGGCTGGGGTAGAAAAAGGACCAAGGTAGAAACAACAGCAAGATGATTTTCTACATATCAGTTGATGTTATGGACTGAACGTTTGTGTCCCCATCAAATTCATATGGTGAAGCCTTAACTCCCAATGTGATGGTAATTGGAGGTGGGGCTTTGGGGATGTAATTAGGTTTACATCAGGCCATGAGGGTGGGACCCTCATTATGGGATTAGTGCTCTTATAAGAAGAGGAAGACAGAGAGATCTCCCTTTCTCTCTTCATGTGTACACACCAAGAAAAGGCCATGCAAGGACACAGTGAAAAGGCAGCCACCTACAAACCAGGAAGTGGGCTCTTACCAGGAACCAAATTTGCCAGCACCTTGATCTTGGAATCCCCAGCCTCTAGAACTATGAAAAAACATGCCTGTTGCGTAAGCTACCCAGTCTATGCTATTTTATTATAGCAGCCTGAGCTGACCAAGACAGTTGATTTCATTCGAAGTCTGAATCAACAGTGAGATGGGGGTCTCCACAAAGGCAAACTAAAGTTTAGTTTACAGTAACAGCAACATACCTGCTAGAATGATGGAGGCTATGAGTCTACCTAGCTCCACATTGGGAGAACCACAGCTGGAATATTGCATTAGTGCCCGGTGGTGGATTAATACATCCAGAGGAATGTGACTGGGTTAATAAAGGACTCACTACTCTACCATGAAAGGAACAGAGGAAGCAAACTGGAGTACCTATCAGAGAAGAAAACACTCAGGGAGAAAAATAACAAGTTTTCCATACATGAATGATTGCTGTGTTGAAGAGGGCTCACACTTATCTCTATGTCTGCAAAGCAGAGGAATAAAACCAATGAAAAGAACCTACAAGGAGATAGATTTTTACTTGATACAAAGAAGAATTCCTAATAGAACTATCAAAATAAAGAATGGCATATTTGGGGATGTGATAGTTTTCTCAATACTGGAAATGTTATTGAGGATAATCAGTCAGTTGGGAAATAGGACTAAGTGATTTCTAAAACTCCACCTCATTCAAGAATCTATGGTTTTGAAACACCAATCAGAAAGAATATATGCACCCCTGTGTTCATAGCAGTGTTAATTACAATAGCTAAGATCTGGAAAAAGCCCGAGTGCCCATTAGATGAATGGATTAAAAAAACTGTGGTACATTTACACAATGGAATACTATGCAGGTGTAAAAAAGAAGGATCGCTTACCATTTGAGACAGCATGGAGGGACCTGGAGAGGATTATGCTAAGCAAAATAAGCCAGTCAAAGAAAGACAAGTACCTCATTAGCTCACTTCCATTTGGAATCTAATAAACAAAATAAACTGATGAACCAAAAAGATCCAGAGACATTGAAGCATACAACAGATCGACATATTTCAGAGGGAAGGGGTGGGATGGGAAGCGATTAACCAATGAATTTATATGAATATATGCATAGTGCATGGACATAGACAATAGTGCAGGAAGACCTGGGGAGTGGACGGGAATGGGATGGAGCGGGTGAACTGGGAGTATAACAGGGGGCATCTGTAATACTTTTAACAATAAAGATAAATTTAAAAACTAAATTCATGATTTAAGCTTCTCTTACACTCACTGCTCAGGACACAGATCTGAAAAGCAGCAGCACCTACTTGGGGCCACCATCATGCAGGAGAAGATTTTGAAGGAACAGAATATTCTAGGGCATGGACTGGCACACTTTTTTGCCAAGGGCCAGACAGTAAATACTTTAGACTTTGCTGGCCATACAGTCTCTGTCACAATTAGTCAATTCTGCTGTTACATTACAAAAACAGCCATAGACAGTACGTAAACAAAAGGATGTGGTTGTGTTCCAATAAAACTTTATTTATAAAAGTAGATGTCAGCATCTACACAATGGAATACTACACTGCAGTAAAAAAGAAGGAATTCTTACCATTTGCAACAGCATGGATGGAACTAGAGAGCATTATGCTAAGCGAAATAAGCCAGTCAGAGAAAGATAAATATCACATGATCTCACTCATTTATGGAATATATTGCACAACATAAACTGATGAACAAAAACAGATCCAGAGACAGAGCAGCATCGATCAGACCGTCAAACCTCAGAGGGAAGGTAGGGGAGGGTGGGGGTAAGGAGGAGAGTTCAACCAAAGGACTTGTATGCTAGCATATAAGCAAAAGCGATGGACGCAGACAACAAGGGGGTGAAGGCATGAGTGGGGGGGGGGGAGGGCAATGGGGGGATAAGGACACATATGTAATACCTTCATCAATAAAGAACACACACACACACACACACACACACACACACACACAAAGTAGGTGTCAGGTCGGATTTGGTTCATGAATCATAGTTTTCCACCCCCTGCTGGGATGCAGAGAAGGATTCTAGCTAAAGAAGCTGCTTATCCGGGACATCTACCTTGCTTAGTGCCTCATCCTCCTTCTAGTAATAAAGACACTGAGGCCAAAATGTCAGAGGATCTATTCATTTCTGTCCGAAGCCAAGGAAACTAAATAGCCTCTGGCTTAGCAAGAGGTAGAGAGAGCTCTGAAGAAAGCACAGATATTTGCTATAATGGCTTGAAAACACAAGAGAATATAGTAAAAGAAAATGGGTTTTTAGGAAAGAGATTTTTGCTTGGCTTTCAAACCTGGCTCATGGCACATCATAAGAAAACAAAAACCAGAGATACCATCGGGGCACTCATGTGTTGGCCCAGGGACTTTAGAGATTGGTAATAACTATGTAATAAAATCAGAACTAGGCCAGGAACATACGTGCCTATATTATAGTTCTTCACTAACTTGGAAGAACAACTAATAGGTACCATCAATGATTTCTGGATGCAGTAGGACCAGATGCAGGTCTCCAACCCCAGTGGAATGTGGAGGAATGTGCCTTAGCATGGTGAGCTTCCACAAGCCAACCTTAACAGGCCAGGACAACCAAAGTGTGCACATCCATGCCTCTCACCAAGGATGAAGCCAAGACAAGCAGACAATTAAAACAGATTAATGGCTTTGATTTAAATGAAGAAAAATGTTCAAGCCAGCATGTTTAGCTCATCATCAGGCATTATTCTAATGGCATGCAAATTGTAGAAACAGTAGACATTCCTTCCAACTATGTTTTCATTACAGATTCAGCTTTTTTTCTCCCCTCAGAATAATAGTAAATGACATGCGAACTTCATATGAACTATAGGTCATGAAAGGATTCAGTATTGGCATTTTTAATCTAAAAAGTCTGGTGCCAGAAAATCAATATGTTTCAGTTGCCGCATTCGAATGCAATTTTCCTCACGTAACAGGGTTTCTTTCTTTCCTTCTTTCTTTTCCTTCAGAGTCTTTTTTTTTAAAGAATGAATAATTCCTGGTTTTTCTATGAAACAAGCCGCTGTATTATAAGGTAATGACATCAATAACGCATTACATGTAAACAGAAAATGAACAAAAAATCATTCAAGGCCCTTTTGAAACTGGAGCGCTTTTCATCAGCACTATTACAGGTTCCATTCACATTATCGGATTGAACCATCCTGCATAACCGAGGTGCTGACAAGTCCTGATTACCCAATAACTCCTGGATCCCTTTCAGGCAGGTTCACGGAGAGGACAGGAATACCAGGCCTTCCTGGGGGGCAGCCGGCCTGCCGCGGAGATCCAATCAATGAAACCCAACGCTCTCTCACTCCCCTTCGCCAAAAAGGGGGTGCTGGGCTTCTCGGTGTGTGATTGGCCTTTTCTTCCCATGCTCTGAATTGTTTCATATAACAATTGTTTATAATAGAGTCGAGGAGGGGCCAAGCTAAGCCCTCGAAAGTCTTCCTCCCAAATATTTACAAGGCTCCAGGTGGACCACCTAGGTGTCTCTTAAGTTCAGAGTCAACAGAAAGAGGTGGGACACTCAGGACACAGTAGGTACCAGACAGATCAAATCACGTGTCCGGTTTGAATGTTTTCCAACAACCAATCATTTTTCTGCTTTTTACTCCTCACACTTGAGTGTCACTACCACCAGGATCTCCAAAGACCACTGGGAGAGAGCAGACTCTTTCTTGGGGAATTCTAGTTGAAGCCCACGCTCTTTCTGCCACTCAACAAATGGGACTTCTCCCTCCTCACAAGGTAGAGAATTGGTGAACACTGTCACTCAGGTGTGGTAACAAGGAAAGCCTGATGTATGCAGGACGGTCCTCCCTAAAGCAGAAAGTTGGGGCTGGAAGGACCACAGGTCCTTTTTTCTAGACAACTCTTCCACCCTCATCCAGGAACTGCAGCCCACTGCTTGTGGTGCAGCTCTGAGCAGCCGCCAAGCCAACCTAAAACAGCCTTTAAACAAGCAAACTGTGGTCTTGCCTGTTGGGTGGTATATCACCATATATTTGACGTAATCTTCAGCTTGGGAGAGATCATATTTTTAAAACAAATTTCTTGGCTTCCAGCTTGGCTCTGGGACATTGCTGTCTGAGCAACTTGGGCTTCCCTAATTAATTCTGGCTCCAGTCTTTTTATTTTTTTTTCCTTCCTTAAAACCTTTCCTCCAACAGTTAAAGTCACACACGGATACATTTGCAAACATAAAACAACAAATAGATTGCTGGGTTCCTTATGGGAATCTCTGAAATGAAAATGAGGGTCTAACAGTAGGGCTTTGCAGCACAATGTAGTGTATTCTATGCCTAGAGGCAGGGTGGGACAGGGGTCAAACGTGTGGACTATGTTTAAATCTTAGTTCACCCTTTACTGGCTTTGTACTTTGTCAAAGTCTTCTAACCTCTTTGTGCCTCAGTTTCCAATCATGTAAAATATGGAAAAGGCTTACAACCGTGCCTCCTATGGAGCAGACACTCATTAAATGCCAGCTATTATTACTAATGTGACTAGTAAAACTCTGTGGAGAAAGTCTGACTTGCTAGGGTGTCTTGGCAGAACTTGGTGGATTTGGGGAGTTCATCCTCAAGGTGATGACAGCCATTGGAGAGCTCCAAATAGGGGGTGAGATGATTGGAATTACAATCTAAAGGATTGCTCTGGCTGACAATGTGGAGCCAGGCTTTAAGCGCAAGAGTGGAAGCAGGAATAATTATTGGGGGATTATTACAATAACTCAGGTAGGATCAAATGGAGCCTTGGACTTGTGAAGGTGGGAAGCAGTGGTTAGATTCTGGAAGACTCTCAAGATGGAACCCATAGACTTGTGGCAGGATTAGACATTGGGAAGGACAGAGCCAAAGACTCTTCCAAGGGTAGACAGACCAAATGGAATTGATCAAGGTCAATGGAAAAGTCCAAAAGAGTGAAGATGAGAGGCAAGCTGAATAATGAAGAAACAGACCATTTTAGGTAGTCTAAGGAGATAATACCAGAGCATTGTGGGTTCTGATGGATGGAGCACAGAGGTGGGTAGGTTTGAGATCATGGGCAAGAGGAGGAGATTTAAAGGACGATCACACCAGAAGGAAAAGCTTGAACAAAGGTGCGGAATAATGGAATAAACATTTAATGTCAAGCAAAGAGGAGACTAGCAGAACTGAATCGAGCAGCTTTTCTAAGAAGCAATAAAGATAAGGCTAAATGAGTCAGGTTCTGAAAGGCCTTGACTATCTGCCAGATTTACTTCTGCCCAGTAATAGGCTGGGCATCTAGACACTGGCTTCTAGGCTCAGCCATGATCTGTGCATCAGATAAGAGGCCGCCTTATTCTGCAAACCCCTGGATAGTTGTAAATATACAACCAGAGATATGTTACGAAAACTCTCAGATCTTAAAATTGATATTGGGTCATTCAAAATTTAAAGATGAATCATTTACACCAACAGTACTTTGACTCCACATTTGGACAGCGGAACACATCTTCTGTGCATTTTACTAACTAAATACAACACCATGTGTGCTTTGGTTATGTAACTAACATAGCAAAATTATATTTTGCACATGTACCATTTACTATATGCAGTGCATTTCTGGGTGTATTATTAAGCACCTACACTTAAACTAACCATTAGATGCAAAGTCATTTATACTCTAGTTCATGGGCAATTTAAAGAATTTTTCAAGAGTAATTTTTTTCTATTCTCAATTTGTTTTTTTTTTTTTTGCTTTGGATATTGGAATATAAATCTTGAATGATGTCAATTTGCTCCAAGCACTAGTTCATAGCTTTGGTTGCACACTGGAATCACTTGGGGAATTTTATAAAAGAGTGCCCACACAGGTTCTGATTTAATTGATGTGGGATGAGGCCCATTAAAATGAAGATTGTTAAAATCTCCTGGGGTGCCCTAGCCAGTTTGGCTCAGTAGTTAGAGTGCCACCCCACAGACTGAAGGGTTGAGGGTTCAGTTCTGGTCAAGGGCATGTACTTAGGTTGCAGACTTGATCCCCGGCCATGGATCAGGGTACATGTGGGAGGCAACCAATAGATGTGTCTCTCTCACATTGACTTTTCTCTGTCTCTCCCCCTCCCTTTCACTCTCTCTAAAAAAAGTCAATGGAATATATCCTTGGGTGAGGATTAACAACAAAAAAATCTCCGGACAGGAGTCTACTGTGCTGTAAAAGTTTAAGAATGACTCCCGTTTATTTTGCTTTCTTTAAGGATATTTCATTTTTAAGATGATTGAAATGGTGTGTATGTACCCCTACTACTGAGGTCAAAGGGGCTGTGTCTTCTCCCATGTCTTTATTTGCCTACGGTAGAGGTGTGATGGACCTGGGAGGAACTAGCATGCTTTATTTTTCTGGGACTTTGGGGCTGTTCTGTGTGGGGTTTTTTTGTTGTATTTTGTTTGTTTGTTTGTTTTGTGTGTGTGTGTGTGTGTGTGTGTGTGTGTGTGTGTGTGTTTCATACCAGGTACCACTAAGTCTCAGGATTGTACTGGCTATGACCTGGCAGTATTCCTAAGTCTAGTTATACCAGTGGGCCACCCACAGTCCCACTGCATTCTTGAACCCTGGACTCTGTAATCTGCAATTTAGAGAAAAAAAAACACAAGACCAAACAAAGTAAAATAAAATGCAAACATTCTGCCAGGCTGGTGGTGGCTCTACGGGGTTCAAAAGTAGCCCTATTGAAATTTTGCCAGTGATTGTGGTAAGTTGTTATTGTATCAGAGTTTCACAGAGAAGGAAACATGAGCATCCTAAACAACCCACGTTATCGAGGGAAGAGAGATGATGAACACCAATCGCCATGCAGAAGAGAAATAACTTTTATCTGATGAGGTCTCAACCTTGTGGAGGGTGCCTGCCCATGTCTTCCCAGCTCAAGATCATGGGGGATTAGAGGGAAAAGCTAAATTAAAGATGGGGTGGGGGTCTTCATGTGCGCATTCATTCAGCCACGGCCTTTTATTTGACTTACTCTTTGGGCTAGCTCACAACTATTCATTGAAGCTCCGCTTTGCTATTGTCAAATATTATGTTCTAGCTTAATTGCAGTGATCACTGAACAGAAAGTCATATGACAAAGTTCGTCAACAGGGGTTCATTGGTAAAAGCACTTGAATCAGATGAAAGGGGCTCGGCAAAGTTGTGAGGATAAAATCAGTGTCGGTTGTCTTTGCTTCTCAGGTCACAGTCTCTGGGCTCGGGTTTTCTCATCTGCAAATGGAGGTCATGATACCTCGAGAAGTCCTGCTTGGCTTTGGTGGCGGGAACTGCCATGCGTGCCATGTGGCTGTTCATGGAAAGGGCCAAGGGGCCTCCTGGGAAAGCACTCAGGGAGTACATTCAGGCTCAGACGGCCTTCGAGGGTTGGAGTCATTCATTCTAAGGAGAGCACAGAGCCTGCCATTCAGATGGTCTTCTAGACCAGCCCCCTTCACACCTGGGAAATGAGGATGTAATGAAAAATACTGAAAAAGCAAGTTCTCTCTCTCCCTCTCTCTCTCTCTCTCTCTCTTTCTCTCACTCTCTCTCTCTCCCTCCCTCCCTCCCTCTCTCTCATACACACAAATTGTGGGACATGAACAGTATTCTAACAGCCACACCACAGAAGTGCAGGAGAAGAGGGATTATTCTCACGGGACCTAGTCTGGTCTCCATCGGGCACAGCCCAGCTTCAGTGAGAACTCACTTTTTTTCTTCTCATCGTTTAGTTGAGGTAGAATTCACATAACATAAACTTCACCCTTTTAAAGTGTACAATTCAGTGCTTGTAGGTATATTCACAAAGGTGTGCGACCATACTGCTGTTTAATTCCAGAACATTTCCATCAGCATGGAGATCACGACGGGGGAGAAACAGCCACTAGCAGCCTCTGAAACAGCGGAGGCACCAGCCACTGCCATCATTTAAGAAACCAAGCAGAAGAGAAGGCCAATGGCCCACACGAGGGAAGTTGGCAGGCACATGTTAGATACCCACAGGAGATGCCAGGAAATTGTTTTGTGCAGGAGGTTGGGACTCCCGGAAATGTTCAGCATTAAAGGGGAGGACTAGAATCCTATAAAGAAATTCCATCAGCCCTGGCCTCAGTTGGTTGAGTGTTGTCCCATGCACCAAAACATTGCCAGTTTAATCCCAGGTCCGGTGCATGTGGGAGGCAATGGATTGATGTTTCTCACATCAACGTTTCTTTCTCTCCCTCCCCCTTCCTTTCTCCCTCAAATCAGTAAAAACATACTGAAGCCCTAGCTGGTTTGGCATGATAGATAGAGCATCAGCCTTTGGACTGAAGGGTCCCAGGTTCCATTCCAGTCAAGGGCACATGCCTGGGTTGTGGGCCCAATCCCCAATGCGGGCCATGCAGGAGACAGCCGATCAATGATTTTCTCTCATCATTGATGTTTCTATCTCTCTCCCTCTCCTTCCTCTCTGAAATCAATAAAAGTATATTTAATATATATATAAAGAAATCTGCCTTACCCCTGGTTCAGTGGTTGAGCATCAACCTCTGAACCAGGAGGACACAGTTCAATTCTCAGTCAGGGCACATGCCCGGATTGCGGGCTCCATCCCCAGTGTGGGGTGTACAGGAGGCAGCCGATCAATAATTCTCATCATTGATGTTTCTATTTTTCTCTCCCTCTCCTTTCCTCTCTAAAATCAATACCAATATATATTTTTAAAAATAGAAATTTCATCAGACAAATATTGGTAGGTGTTGCCTGGGGAAATCTGAGGATTCAATGGGACAACGTACATAAAAATTACTTAACACAGAGTCACTCATGTCAAAGGCCCTCTTATGTTCCCTGAATATATATCTGCAAATGGAAAGGACTGCTATCCTGGTCCTCTTGCTAAAGACTCTGGATCAGGCTGGGCCACCAAAGGGATATCCTGTCACCCTTCATAGGCAAGGATCCAGATAGTCCCATCTTTCCTGAATAACCATTATAGTCTCTCCTTTTTAAGCCTTTGTGACCCCCTCCATTCTCAGAGGACTGCCCACCTCCTGGGGTCCCTGCAGAATTTCTTGTACTGTGGGACCTTGTCCCCTTAGCCTCCTGCATTGACCCAGGAGCACATCAAGTTTGAACAGTCATATTCCCTCTTCTAGAATTTGGAATGAATGATTCAGAGACTAGATCGTCTTTGCTAATGGCCTGTCCAAGAGTACACGTGGGTTGAGGAACTCTGAAGAGACCGTGTTTTGCACCAGAGAATACTGTACATGTTGCGAAAACACAGTATTTCCGGCACATGTTTGCCAAAGCACAATCTAGAAGTTGTGCCACATTTTGCAGCATCTTAATAATTTTTCCACATCGAGAAGCATGTGTTTGTGCAGAACAAATTATAATGCAAAGATATTTTGTAGAAAACAGTGTCATCTTCTGTCATATAAGAGAGGGTTTATCAGACACAATGCAGCAGCCATAATGGAAGCACAGGTTAAATGTAGAGCAGTGATTCCCAAGTGGTTTCATGTGATGTCTTCTCTCCAACCATATCTTACTAAGGCATAAACTATGAAACCATAAAGATTGCTGAAATGAACAGTTTGGTGTTGAAATCGAATCAAATGAACTAAAAATCAATTTGATGTATATGTAATGCCATGCGTAGCTGTAATTATACTGAATGGCAATTAGACTTAAAGGCAAACTGTTCAGGTGGATTTATACAATTATGATGACTTTTCCACGGTCAGCTGGAGGGAGGTGGAGGGCAAATGATTCTCGAAAAGGAGAGACAAAGGAATTAATATTTCCTAGTCTTTAACTTCCTTTATCAAAATCTCTTAATTTATTTTTGTGTGCCCAAGACCCTTTAATAGGCTGCTCAGGACAATGAAGCCCCTTTCAGAATAAAGTTTCATGAGATAAAATACATGGGATTACAAAGGATACCAGTTTTATTAAAAGACAGTTAAAATATTTTTAAAATGTATAATATGCTCTGCTTTATCATCTCATTAGATAATATATTAGTGGTAGCTTTTAACAATCAGCATAACTGTGATGAGCATGAATAATATTTTGAGATATTGCAACAATTTAAATGTGATATAAAAACAGTCATAGATAATGCTAATAATATTGTGTTTGGGTTGCTTCCATTTATAATCCCAAATTTCAGTTCGGAGTGATTGATAATGAAGATACAACTTTCTTTTTTCCTATCAAAGCTGACTGATCTTCCAAATTTATGTTAAGAAGCCTGTCCTGAAGGGAGAGGCCAAGAGCAATTAACCACCATTCTCTGGTTCATACTCACTAATCGTTATTTATCATAAAAATAACAGCTGCCCTAAAAATAACTGTTTTCATATTACCTAAAACTGAGCCAATACACTGATATTTTTTTTAGAACACATCACCTTAATGCCATCTGCCAGAAAACTGTTTTAATAACTACACAATTCCTTGATATCTATGCTGTTAAGAGTGTCTCCTCAGATGTGCCCTGAACATTAGTGCATGAATCGATGTAAGGCCCCACCCAGCTGCAACAACAGTGACTTGTTTAGCTTCTCCAGTTCTCTCTCATCCTATGGAATCAGAACTGAGTCCTTTTTCTGAGTAAACACCTAACAGTTCTTAGACAATTTGGGGAGAGTTGAAGAGGACTCTAACCCCTGGAATCAGGTTGTAAACGCATGTATTGGAAAGCCTTTGGAATTCTGTAGTTTTCATTCCCAAGCCCTCTCAGGGCAGATGGGAAGTTTTGCTCCTTCTTAGAATCAGCAGGTCCCATGTATCCAGCCTCCTGGTGCACCTGAACCCAAGACAGGTGATGAAACTGGGGACATCCTAATGTTGGTGTCACACCTGGGACTGGAAATCAGAGACCAGCCTGAACTCACCACAACGCCAATGACGTTCCTGAGACAGACACACAGTGAGTTACTGAGTTAAAGGAACGTGGGAACAGCCCATGCTGGTTCTTTATCACTGTATCTAAGCCCAATTCTTAAGCCTATACTAGATGAAAAGATCTGGTAGCAACTCTTAATAAAATTATATGAGTGTTTACATAGTCAAAACAGTCCTTTTGTAAGCTGCACAAATAAATACTGTGGCCCCCCCTCCCTCCGAACCTCCGCTTTGAAGAAAGAACACACGCTTAGCTGTCCTTTGTCCTATAATACAAAAGAAAAGCCCCTTTCTGCGGAATATCTGAATCATCCACTGGCAGTTGCTCAAGGTAAACAGAGTAAATTAAAAATTAATGTTTCTCATATGTACATGCACACACATAAGAGAATGCTTGCCTCACCAGGCATTAAAAGCAGTTGCACCCATCCGTCATTACAAAAAGCCGCTCAAAAAGTGGAAATGCTCGGGTGACATCAAAAAATTATGAAAACAATCTCCTGGATAAAGATAAATGTTCCTTCAGTGATTCGTCTTGTCTAATTAATCCCATGCATGAGACTAGACAGAAGGATGAGGGGGAAATATTGGATCGACTCTTGCTTTTAATAGGGAAGAAAACAAAAGAAAAAAATATAATCCTTAATAGTTCTGATATCTTAAAGGAAAGGAAAAAAAACACACACACCACAAAGATCTGCTTTTTCCTGCATGATTATCTTCTCGTGAGTTAGGTTTCTGATAAGAGCTGTTTCAGATTACAAGAAAACAAACAAACCCTGATTCTTATGAGTTCATATTATATTACATCTTTAAGGCAGGAAAGCCTTTGACCATTCTAAATCCAAAGTAAAATTAAAAGTAAACTATAAGTTTGGAAAAGGAAGCTTCTGAAGCCTCAGTTTTTTTTTCAACTGTAATGTCAGGGGAAGGGAGGGGGAGATTGCAGGTTTAAATGAGTTGATTATAAGCTCCTTTCTTTCTTTAATGGTCTATGTTATAGTTCTTGGTCTGATTATTCTGCAGGTGGGATTTCTGAACCTTACTTCCCCTTCATTGTCCTAAGTCAGTGGTCGGCAAACCGCTGCTCTCGAGCCACATGTGGCTCTTTGGCCCCTTGAGTGTGGCTCTTCCACAAAATACCACATGCGGGCGCGCAAGTACACTGCGATTGAAACTTCATGGCCCATGCGCAGAAGTCGGTTTTTGGAAAGGAGATAGACGAAACAAGTATACAAGACAAGTGTGGATGGGAGAGTTGGAAGGGGTTGACCTCAGCGAACGCACCTCAATCAGATTGAGGACGTTTTTAGCAAAGGCCAGCTTAGAAGTACCCCAATTAAGTTAATAACAATGTACCTACCTATATAGTTTAAGTTTAAAAAATGTGTCTCTCAAAAGAAATTTCAATCGTTGTACTGTTGATATTTGGCTCTGTTGACTAATGAGTTTGCTGACCACTATCCTAAGCCATTTTTAACCATTTGAGAAGATGAAGAAAACAATGGACGTTCTGCTCAGAAAGACATACACTTGCATAGATTCAGACCATTTTTGTATCCCATCACAGTGGCATGTGGATATCCTAAGGTAAATATCTGTAGAACTCTTACAAGTCCACAGATGTCAGTCAGCTGAAGGGCCTGGGTCTTTATCCATTTAACTTTTCTCTAGATCGTAGATATGCGGGAAATGAGAGCTCTATACAAAACTCAAAGTCTCCAGGAACCAATTTGGTCCATGAGCCTCAGGAACCTCCCATGATATTGGAAGAAATGTCTCCTTGCCTCTATAAAATATCTTCTCCAGAAGGACTGGGAAGGAAAGCCCTGCTGGGGATGGCATATAATGAGATGTCTGCTTCACTTAAATCTATTACGGATTCAGGCAAGGAAGCAAGAGGAATAGGACTTCCAAATTATAACCAGTAATAATGACACAGACCAGTTCATTGGTCCCTGAGAACCATGGAATTAAACAATAAAACCATTTGGACAGGGAATAAGTTGAACCTCCCAGGTGGAATGAGTGCTTTCCGCCAGTGATCCAGATCATTCACATACTACTCTTCCTCAAATAATTTACCAGACCTTTACCACCAAATAATTAAAATAATTGAGCTAAGAATTTTGACGTTTACTGCCTGCTATACACTTTCCTGTACAACTCATTTTAACCTCATATCAGTGTCAACAGATAGGTACAAGTGCAATCAACATTTTACAGGTGATGCAACAGACACGGGGACATAATTTGCCTGAAGTCCTCAAGCTACAAAAAGGAAATTTACTATCCACCCTCCTAGTCCAATGACATGGCTATCTCAATTCTTCTTTAAGCAGTAGCTTCCAGCAAAATCCTGACTCCCAGCTTCTTTGGGACAGAGTCTGTTTGGAATACTTTATGCTGCTTACCTCTTCAGATTTTTCTACTGTGGGTGAGAGGACATATTTTTTTGCTTTTTTCTGAAAAAATTTAATGACATGTTTGTCTTCTGATCCTTTTCTAAATTTCTTCTTTCCAGCTTTGCCTCTCCTGGTGTCTGACTGTCCCTAGAGTTTATTATATTATGTTGGATTATGCATCCTTGAATGTATTTTTCTTGGACAATCCACTCCACTGGACCCTAGGTCCCTGCTGTAGACCTAGGGCATTAACTGAGTTATTTAACAAGACAACTTTTTGAGAAACACCTTTAGTGTGTGAGGTGAAACCCCCCCTTTTCTGAATCCTCCACACAATCATGTTGTCCCCTCCGTTACCTCTCAATTCTCCTGTGGCTGCTGGTGGTGACAGTGTTGAAGAGTCATGGAGCTTGTTCTCAACACGTTCCTTTCTGCTTGATGTCTGCCTCACACTTAGGCTGGTATCTGATTCCTAGAATTTTGGTACCTTAGTCAAGTCCGAGGCAGGAACAATTCTATTTCATCATTCTATCACAGCACTTATAGCAGGACCCTGACATGTCCGAACTTCAGGTGGGGCCTGAGAAAATGTTCATTGATACTTAGAACTCAGCTCTCACCATGAGGCAGATTTTTAAAAATGCCCTGAGTTTGAGACTATTCTTAACGGTTTCACACCCTCTTGAACTCTCTCTTCAAAGTTCTTTTCAACTTTCCCTTACGATACTTGTTGGCTATCGGTCTCCTGCCGGTATTTAGCCTTGAATGGAGTTTACCACCCCCTTTAGGCTGCATTCCCAAGCAACCCGACTCCGGGAAGACCCAGGCCCGGCGCGCCAGGGCCTCTACCGGCCTCACACCATCCATGGGCTGGGCCTCGATCAGAAGGACTTAGGCCCCCCACGAGCGGCGCCGGGGAGTGGGCCTTCTGGACGCCACATTTCCCGCGCCCCTAGCCTGTGCGGACTCCACCCGTTTACCTCTTAACAGTTTTTGAGACTGTTCTTAATCCCATGTTTCAGATGAGGAAGCTGAGGAACAGAGAAGTTAAATTGCTCAACATCACACAGCAGACATAGCCAAGATTTGAACCCAAATGCTTAAGCAATCTTGTTCTTAACCACTACACCATGTTGCTTGTCTAGCATAAGAGAGTTACATGGTAAAAAAAAAAAAAAAGAAAAAGAGTTACATGGTAAATGGTAACATATAAGTCTATCACTTAGGGTTATATATGGTCCTTTTGGGAAAATGAACAGATTAAGACTATCTTTACAGAAACCACATGGACATAGTTTCTGGTATCCCATGAGGTTAGGGTAGAGGATTGATCAATGAGTGAAGGGTAAACCGGCCACTTTTATCTACTTATATGTCGTGGAATCCTGTGATAAGGAGCTGAGCAGGGGAAAGGCAGAGAATGGATCTGAGAGCAAATCAGTAATGCTTGGGATTTTTCCTTTTATTTATCCAGGAGCAGGAGATGGAAAGACTGGGAAAATGCTAATACTAGTACATTGCCAACTGGCTTCCAAGAAGTTCCCACCAGTAGGGGGCAGCAGTGGGGAGAAGCCAGGACATCACTCCCTCCTCCTTCTGCCTTAGGTGGTTTCCCTTATGTGACTGGTTCTCCTCTGGGGTTCTAGCGCCCACCATCTGCCCAGCTCTTAAGCTCTGGTAGTATCATCTCTTCCTACTATCCCTTCAGCCTCAGGGCTGGGAGCAGCTTCCTGTTGAAGCCAACCTCTGGGTTTCCCCAACATCCAAAGTTCTTTTTCCAGCTCTTCCATCAACCAATTCCCTATATTAAATTCCTTTTGCTAGAAATAGCTGAAATGGTGTTTATTTTTCCTTTCTAAATGCTGACTGATGGACAGCTGGGATGAATTCAAGACCAGGACTTGACTAAGGCCACATAGTAAGTACTGAAGTTCCTGGGGTCCAGATGGTTTTCTTCAAGACCTAAACCTTTCCAATTAGAACATGCTGCTCCTCAGTGAGTACCCAATGTTTAAAATTTAATTCTTAACTAACAACAAAATAACCACAATATTATTTTCTTTAAAAAAATCTTAGTCTTCTTTAGTTTTTTAATTCTTTTGATCTTTTCTGCAAGTTCTGATTTGTTCACAAAATTCTTATAGATGTGGGGTCCTTTCCTGGGAAGAAAGCTGCATCTTCCTTGGTGACTCTTTTGGTGAGTGTCTCGTCTTACCTCCTCTAAAGTCATTGTTTCCTGGATACTTGGTCTGAAGCTGAGGAGGCTTATTGGAAGGAACAAAGCCCTTCAAACAAATGAGCAGGGTGAGGGTGAATGAGTCCTGAGTATCTACTCCTGGCTACCACATGCAAAACTGGGCCCCAGTGTTCTCTGCTTAAATTGTAAAAATGCAACTAGGTGGTGGCCCTCTGAAAGCAAGGGTAGGTGGGGAGAACCGGTTCTTCATTTTGATGGTAGAGAACAGACAGGAGGCAGGAAATACATACACACACACACACACACACACAGAGCCAGAACTCCTGAGCCTGAGGTATTTCCATCACACAGGATTGTAGGAAGGGATGGATGGAGATACCAGGTCATGATGGTTTTAGGCAAACTGGATGAGTTATTGCCATAGACACAGCTGATTCCTATCTCTGGCTTTTTTTAAAAATGAGTAACCCCAGCCTTGGGAAACTACTTTGTTTTTTGTCCAGTGTTCTGCAAAATGTCACCCGGACTTGGAAAATGTGCTGTGTGTTGCAATGTCATGTGCGTTCTTCCTGTAGGGAATAATATTAACAAAACAACAGCATCGACTGTAACAAAAACATTAACGATGTTCATAGGAACTAACAGTTGAGGGCTTATGGTGGGCCAGGCTACATGGTCTATTATAACACAATGAATTCTCTTAGCAGCTCTGTTAGGTAGGTACTATTATAACTTTATCTTACACATGAGGAATCTGAGCACAGGGAGGTGAAGTCACTTCCTGGAAGTGATGGAATCAGTAAGTGGCAGAGCTGGGATTTGAATGCTGACAATTCAGTGCCTTTGCCCACAGTTTTGACTAGTGCCCTGTACATCAGAAATGGATACAGGCACGTGGTGGAAAATTATGCACCAAGTCAGTGATCTGGTAGCATGACCACACAGTAAGGCTGTAAGTCAGTAGCACAACTAACCTTCGGGCTCCATGTGGTCTTGGCCACAGAAAACAAAACCAATCCCCTTTCCTGAAGGTCTAGGATCTTTTTCTGCTCTTGAGGGGATCTCTAACACACTGTACTTATTTTGCTGACATTTTTTGGGGACTCTTCAGTTTCACAGACCCCAAAGATCTCTCCAGGCTAGGGCTAATAAGGCCAAAGCTATTTCTGAGTGATCCGCCCTGAACAGCATGAGACAACTTTTTCTGATAACACAGGCTACGACGAAAATAAAGGGCATGTTCACACACGCACACTTTGAAACCAGGCCCAAGTCCCCTCTTGCTAGTGGGGACAGCTGACCATATCAAAGGGAAGGGAGCTCCCGAAGAGTCTGATTTCTGAGGACTGGTTTTTGAGGATTTAAGAGAGCTAAAGAGGGAGGCATTAATATAAATCTTTTCTAGCCCAACTGCATCTGTGATATGAAGCTACACAGAGCAATGCAAGCTCCCTCTTGTTTTAGAAGGACTTTTTCATCTCATAATCGGCTTTAGAAAAAAAAACTACAAAGGTTTGTTTCTGTAGGCTTTTCCCCCTCTCCTCCCTCTACCTCAGAGAAGACAGGGCCCAGCCTTTGGCTCCCCCACCCTCGAGAGAAAGCACACCACTTACTCAGCGATGTGACCCTGCTCACATGAAAGGAAGCCCTCAGTGTGTGTCCCGCTTTGTTTGTATCCTCTAGGACGCTGGGAGGACTGGCCCCACACAGGGCATTTCTTGGATCCATTTCCAAATTACACTGTGGTGGGATGGGGGTGTGAGGGGGCCTATATGCCATCTGATGGCCCTTCTCTTGCTTCCTAAGAGGAGTGAGGAGCACCCCTGGTCTTTTTGTTAATTAGCCCAATTCTCCTCTTGGGGACCAGAGAGCAAACTCCCCTCAGCAGCAATCCCTGAAACAGACTATTCTCCAAGCAAAGGGTGGGGAGGCCGAGAAACAATTCATCTCTATCAGGGTTTGGCAAAACAATGGGAGGAAGGCTCCCCCCTCTTCCCATGTATTAAAAACAAAGTCCTATTAAATCGGTAAAAATTTTATTGAGAGGAGAGGTTCTGTCGAACCCCAGAAAGGGGAGTGGTTAAAGTCCCAAGTTAAAGATTAATATTCCAAGTTCCAAACAAAAGGATGCTCTTTTGTGGCTCTGTGCTTATGCCTCTGAATGTAAACATTGTTCTGAGAGCCATTTTTTCTTCGCCAGATCTTTAAAGGGTAATAAATTAGCCCGTGGACAGCCATACAAGCTGCTACTAGATGTGAATGTGAATGTGTCTGAAGAAAAGGCTGACTTTCAATCAAAGTCTATTGAAAGAATGGTTGGCTTTTCTAAAGAAGCATGTTGTGCCTATTAACCAACTTACAAAAGGGGCCATTTCCTTGATTTATGTTTGGTTGCTATAGAGATCCTGCAGCCCAGACTGGCAGGTGAAGCGCCCCTCTAACGATCTCAGAGGTTTTTCTTAGTTATCCTCAGAGGCCAAACTGCGGCGCTGGGTAAAAGGTGGTGTGCAAACAAGCTGTGTGTGTTTAAAAAAAAAAATCAAACATCTGGCTCAAGCATTTTCACACATCTCTCTTAAATGATGACTTATTATATGCAAGACGAAGGGCAAGCATTTTTTACAGTCCTTACAAACATGAGTACAAAGAAAAGTTAATTGTTCTATTTGGGACCATTAATGACTGGTTTCTGCAAGTGCAGCTTTTCGCTTAAATAATTTTACAGACGACACAGCGTTTGAATTCAAAGTGATCTTCAAGCATGGGGCTGTGCCTTCATGACCGGAGGGCAGAGATGTATGTGTCCATATTTTTGTTGCGTAGATGGGTTAGAATCCTTGCATGTTAAACCTGGAGGGATCTTAAAGACAATTTTGCCCCACCCTCTATTTTTCAGAAGTTAAAAATGAGATCTTACAGAAAGGAGGAAATGTGCCCAAGGTGACATAGGTGATCTGTGATTCATCAGAAAATGTCCCTTTAACAACACTCTTGCCACATCCCCCTCTCTACCTCACGAGCAAGCCATACAGAATTCCAGGGTCAGAGGTGAGGAGAGGGCTTAGACATTGATGATGGGGTAATTTTACATATAATTCTCAAAGAAAACATTACCACCGGGTCAAACACAAACCAAAGCTGATGCTCTGGGGGAGAGGGGGAAGGGGGAAGGAAAAGGGAAGAAGCAGAGGAGTGAGCAGAAAGCTGAGTGCATTCTTCACTGTCAAAGGCCCTTAGAAAGGGAACAATGTCCTAGAAAGAGGTCAAGAAAGCCAGAGGCGGTTATCAACCAATAAAGCACAGCCTCTTCAAGGAGGTGAACTGCATGAGTAGGGTCACTCCTGACTCCTGAACCTTGTTACCATGCACCCTGTTGGAGCTTCCTAGTGTCAGGGGTGCTTTTTCCAAGGCCTCTTGAATGTGTTACGTGAGTCCCTTAACACACAGTGTGTATCAATTTGCCTGGGCTGCCATAACAAAATACCATTGATGGGATGGCTTAAATACGGTCTGGCAGCTAGAAGTCAGAGATCAAGTATTGGTTGGATTAGTTCTTCAAAGACCTCTCTCTTCTTTGGGCGTCTTCACATGGTCTGTTCTGTGTGTCTATGTCTTAATCTCTTCTCATCAGGATACCAGTTAGATTGGATCAGGACCCACCCTAATGACTTTATTGAACCTTAATTACCTCTTTATACAGTCACATTCTTAGGTCCTGGGGGATAGGAATTCAACAGATGAGTTCTAGGGAGACACAACTCAGTCCATAACACATAGTTATGAGAGATTTCTATTGAAATAGGGTAATACTTCATCAGCCCAAAGAAGGGAAAATTCTCCAGAAGGCTCTTCTAAATCCCCAACTCCAAGCTCCATAGGGGGGTTTCCACAGCCCCTACCAGTACCTGCCAGAGCCTTTTCCTAATTTCCAGTAAAGCCAGGATTTCTTCACACTCTGAGTTGTGGTGACATCTGTTCAGCCACTAGGAATTCCTGGTAGCCTCATTCCCCACAAGGTCTTGGAGTCTTTTGGCTAAGAACTGTTTGCTAGTGGCTGAAAAATGAACCCTTTGGTTTAATTCCAAAAATAATTTATGGTTTATTCCATTTCTCTCTAGTACTTCCAAGAAACTGAGAGGAATGGCCCAGACAGAAAAAAAAAATCTTTTCCCTCCCTCCCACTCTTTTATTATGCTATAAACATTTGTTAATAGAGCAATTATCTTTTGAGTTGTAAAGGCTAAGTAAGTATGAGGAAGAAAGGGGTGAAGGGAAAGTGCAATTCTTCAAGCTTAATGAAGTCAAGTGAAATTATCTCAAGTGGTTGGGAGTTATGGAGAGCAGAATCCTTCTTTCGTTCTTTTTTTTTTTTTTTTTTTGTCAAAGTTTAGTAAATGATCACATGCCATTCTGTTGATCTAAACCTCCCTGCAGTTCAGTTTTTGTCAGACTTCATACACAACACACAATAAAGATATCTGTGGACAAGCCTGGCTCTTTGGAAAGGTAACTTGTGCTTGAGAGATGGATGGTAGTAATGGGGAATATGGATACTCTGTCTCTTCGATATCGTGTGGTCCATAAAGCTATTTTCATGGAGCATTGGCTAAGGGTCCACTATCAAGTTCAGTGTTTTATGCACGTCTCTCAGGTCAACTTCACAGCATCCCTAAGAGAGATGTCTGATTTATCATTTTGGCAAAGGAGGAAATAGAGTCAGACACAGTAGGGAACCTGATCAGGGTACCACAGCATATGGGAGACAGAGCTGATACTTGAATTCAACTTCCTTTGGCTCAACCTGAGCTCTGACCTTCCATGTTGCACATCTGAAAAGGTTTCTTTGCTGCTCCAGGCAATGGTGTGCACCTTGACACCATAAAGCCTTGCCTCAACGGTGCAACAGTATAAGTGAGTTAATATATCTTCGACTCAAGGGATTATTATTCCAGAATTTTAGGCTCCCAAATACAGGTGAAGGAGGAGGGGTGAAGAATAATGGAGGGTTCTGATCCTTGGACTGTTGGAAAATGGCCAATGGATGGGAACGTGCACAAAAGGGAAGATTATAGAAAAAGGGGCAGGTGGGGAAATATAGGTGTCTCAAGTTTTTGCAGGGCACGTTAAAAACAGAAATTTCAATCATTAAGAGATGAGGAAAAAAGGAAGAGAGAGGAGGACAGTTCCAAAGGATGACACATTCTCTTGGAAGATGGCGTCTCTGGGATGATTTTGCTTGGCTCTCCTTTTTCATTGTTTCTGTTGTAAGGAGTTCTGCTGGTGATCAGGAATGGAAGCATTTCCAGTAGAGAAACACAGTCTGTGGCCAGGTAATCATTCACCAAATGGATACCACCTGGGGTAGAGTCCCTCATTCATGCAAATTGGCCCGAATCATGTCCTGTGCTCATGGGTTATTTGAATGAACACACAGCTGGTATTTGATTTCAAGGGGCAGCAAAAATACGAAGACTACTCTGCACCAAAGCTTTGGACCAAAGAAAATAGCACATTGTCTGTATCCTCTCGGCCTCAATTAGCTCCAAGTCTTGCAGTAACTCCCACAACCAGCCTGGCATGATTAGGAGGGGAAGAAGCGATCAACTGCTTTATAGTCTGCTTTTGAACTCAGTTCCAAAGTCTCTCTACATCATTTATTTTGTGGCTCCGTATTTATTTATTCTTTATATTCCAGGGCATCTTAGCCATTTCCCTCCTTTCTCCCCAAGCCTGGACTACAGCACAAATGGAATTGATTGCTAAATGCAGTATTGCCTGTAAACCACGGTGGACAATTTCCTGTAAATGCTTTATAGTATTTGCAGCTTAAATTTCTTTGACAATGTGTTGCCACTGTGGCCACTTGCTTTTAATACTAAATGTAATCACTTTAACTGTATGAATGCACAAAATATTTGATTTTTATTAAGTATACATTTTATTTTTTAAAAAGTTAATGGTGAAAAATTTCTTTCCCCTCCCTGCTTTTTGAATGTCTCCATTTGTAACCCTACATGCACATCTGCTTTTATCAAACGCTAATGAATATGGCTAACAACGAATGGAAGACAAATGTTTCTATCACAAGCTACAATTATTTCTCAAGATGTCCATTTGCATCCTTCCTGGATTTAGTTTTCAAAAGAAACGAAATAGCGAAAAATAGGAAATACACCAGATATTATATTTACAGAGGACATTTTGCAATTTACAAAAGGTTTTGCCATGCATTTCATCAGTTGACAAAGGGGAAGTTCTTTAAACATTTTCAACTCATACAGGAGGGGCTGGAATTTGCGAGGTGATTCCTGATGCTGGGGAAGGCTGCTGGCCCGATACTAAGGGAGGCAGAGGGTGTCTATCTGTGTGTGGACTAGGATGGATGGAAGCATTTACTATCCACACTTCCTCCTTCTGCCCTGCTAATGACCTCAGTCCTGGCCGGCGGGACCAACATCCCTTAGAATGAGAGGTTATTTAGCTTTGATATGAGTGCAGCCTTGGGACTTTGTGCAGAGAAATTGCTTATTCCAAAAATTTAGCTTCTTTCTCTTTCTTATAAGTAGAAACATAGGGGGGAAATGTGGCTTGGCTTGGAATAAAGAGTACATGGGAAAAACAACGCCAAGTCAGAAATGGAGAAAGAGTGGTATAATCATTGTCTATAGACAGAAGAGAACACCAGAATCTATACAAGAGCACCAAGGGTGGTTAACTTTGTTCAGGCCGATGGGCATTTCAACAATGCATTTCCCCCCCGCCCCCTCCCACAAGATGCAAAACCTGCATCACTGATAGGATTTGAATTAATTTATGTGGTACACAAACACAAACGACAAAACTGAATGACACAGTGACAAACAAATTGCTTTTTGAATTGCATCTAGTTATAGTACAGAGAACGTCTTTTTGGTTGCAATGAATCTTGACCACATCTCTAGTCTCATAAGCGATAGGGATATTTTCATTTATGGCCATGGCATATAAAATGTCTTGTAAGATAAATATATTTATGTGACAACATAGGTGTATTTGAAGAGAAGTATTGAAAGAGAATTAGTACAGGTGCCACTCACTGTAGGGGACTAACCTCTTTGAGTCTTGATTTGCTCCTCTGTGAAATGTGAAAATACTAACCTTGCAGGGCTATTGTGAACACAAGAAAGAACACCGTCAGTTATTAGGTACTATTAAAATGTTCAAATGGCCAGCTACACATGGGTAAAGATTAAGCCAATTTGGGGGAACAAAAAAATTAGAGAGAATAATTAAAGGCTTCTGGTCAAGATGATGGTGTAGGTAAATGCAGTACTCGCACCCTCCCACAACCACATCAGAATTACAACTAAACTCCAGAACAGCCATCATTCGGAACCACCTGAAGTCTACCTGAACCGAAGTCCTTCAACCAAGGATATAAAGAAAAAGCCACATCGAGACTGGTAGGAGGGGCAGAGACACAGAATGGGCTGGTCCCACACCCACGTGAGGCAGATAAAAATTGGGAGAGATCTCGGCTGCAGAGGTACCCTCCCCCTCCCAGGAGGGAGGGTTGCCAGCCCCACACCAGGCCCCCCAACCTAGGGTTCCAGTGACAGGAAGAGAAGTCTCCCCAACTCAGTGGGAACACACCTGCTTCTTTCCCATCCTCTTCTTCTTCCCCCCAGGCACATTACCTTTGCCTTTCCTTCTCCTTCCTAAGCTTCAAGGGCCCTTCTTTTGCTTCCTGAGCTTACTTAGCCCAGCTGGTTCACTTCTACTACCTCTGTAACTTTTAAAATAAACTTTCTCTTATAATTTGAAAATGAAAGAAAACAAAAAACCCACAGCAGGGATTATGGCTGAGTCAAATGGAGGGCTGCTGAAGTCCCAGGCATTCCTCTTAAACGGCCTGCACATGGACTTACTTGGACTCACTCACTCTGAGCTCTAGCTCTGTGGCAGGAGCCGAAAGGCACCAAGGACATATGGGAAGAAACTGATTGTGTGGCATCAGAGCAAGAGCTGGAGGGATCGTTTTCTCCTAGACAGAAGTGCTGGTAGAGCCATTGTTCCTTTTCTGGGCCCTCCCCCCACAGAGCCAGGAGACTAGTGCCATATCTGAGTCTCCATCAACCTGGCTATCACTGTTTGCCCAGCCCTGATGATTCCCTGAGATCCTGCCCCACCCAACATGAGGGCCCACCCAAGCTGTTTTCCAGTGGCTTTTCCATACAAACAGCCTGTCTTGGTTCATGCTTCAGAATTTCCTGAAATCTTTCAAAACAAGCAGGATCTGGCCTTGGTGTGCCCCAACTCTTGCTAGGTGGTTCCAGGCCCAGCACTAGCAGCAGCCAGCTTGGTTCACAGTGAGGCCTCTCCTGGGCACCTCTAAACCCAGCACAAGTAGCAGCCATCTGCAGATTGCTTTGCAGCTCATGCCAGATGGCCCAGGCAGAAGACAGACAATGGCTGACCTTGGCCAGGCCTGTACCTCTTGGGAGGCCGCAGAGCTGGCACACCTGGTGGATAGCTTCAGGTCACATTGAAGCACCACCCAACCACCTCCACAAGCAAAACACTCAAGGGTCTGACTCAATGGGCACCAAGAGTCCCCCCGAAGTAAGTTCTGCTCCAAGAGGTGGGCTCCTACACGGCTGATCCTCCATAGTGGTTGCAGTCAGTCCTTGCAGCTGATTGGCCTGGGGGCAAATCTCTTGCACTAACACGCCAACAGCAATCAAGGTTCAGCTACAACAGGGAGGTGTACCTGGAGTGCCCAGTTCAGGTGAATGGGGAGGCTGTGCCACTGGGCCCTACAGGACCCCCTACTATATAAGGCCATTCCACCAACCCCAGGAGATAGCCGTTCTACCTAACACATAGAAACAAACACAGGGAGGCTATTCATATACTTTGTAAAATTCATCTCAGGCTTTAATTATGTATTCATTGTGATCACTGAGGCAATGCTGCTCTCACCTGTAAAACTATAAGCTCCATAAGGGCTCCACATTACCTGGAGATGTACAGGTAAATCAATGAGTAAATAAGTGAATAAACATATTATGAACAAATATTGGGGCACTTACTAGTATCTCACAGAGTTACTCTCATGACACTTGGTAAATGTAGCTACTATTCAAACATGAGTCAAGATTTTGACTTATTAATTCTGAATATTAATATTCCGGAATGCACATCCAAATGGTTTTACTAAGTATCTTGAGACCCTCTTCTACTTTTCATCTTATAGGAAATTATGAAGCACTGAGTACCCACATATTTGAATGCTACCTCCCTCATTATATTTACTATTGCTGAATAAAGAATTACTCACAGCTTAGTGGCTTAACATTTATGATCTCTCAGTTTCTTTTGGTCAGTATTCTGGGTATGACTTAGCTACGTGTTCTTACTGGCAATCAAGGTGTTGTTTGGGTTGTAGTCATCTTAAGGCCTGATCGGGAAAGGATCAACTTTCAAGTTCACGTGTATCTCTGCAGGATTCAGTTCCTCAGCAGTTTTAGACTGAGAGCCTTAGTTCCACAATGGATATTGGCTAAAGTCTTATTTCCATGTAGACCTCTCCAACATGGTAGCTTGCTTCATCAAAGCAAACATAATGATAAGGGGAGGGGGGGCAGAAAGAGAGAGAGAAGAGCATCAGCAGGATAGAAGTCAGTCTTTTATGATCTCATCTTGGAAATGACCCCATCACTTTTGCCATAAGCTATTTATTAGAAACTCAGTAGGTCCACTCTGCACACAAAAAGGGAGGGGATGGCAAGAGGTGGGGATTACTGGGAGCCACTTTATTTTTTTAAATATATTTTATTGATTTCTTACAGAGAGGAAGGGAGAGAGACAGAGAGTCAGAAACATCGATCAGCTGCCTCCCACACACCACACTTGGGATGTGCCCGCAACCAAGGCACCTGCCCCCGACCGGAACCGAACCTGGGACCCCTCAGTCCGCAGTCCGACGCTCCATCCACTGAGCCAAACCAGTCAGGGCAAGGGAGCCATTTTAGAAGGCTGCCTGGCCCACCCGTACAAATGCCCAGGATGGAACTTCTTAGAGGCCCTACCCCTAATCCTGTTTCACTGGGCCCTAACCCAATGCCACCCACAAATGGCCCCCTCAGAGATTCTCTTAATAATGGAATAATCCTGCTCAGTACAGCAGCCCCACAGCAGAGGACCTTATTGATTCACAGCTTAAAATTTCTGTTTCTTTACAAGGTGTGTCAGGGAGAGAAACAGTCAGTTTGACCCAGCAAGGTCATATTCTCTCCATTTCCATTAAATAAATATTCACAGACTCTGGGAGACACCTCGGAGGTGTCAGGTATTGTGCGTTAATTTCAGCAATTATGTGGCCTCCTGTCAGACTGATGTGACACCAGGGCTGAGATACAGAGGAACCGAAGCATTGCTACTTGGGGTCACGCCCAAAATAGAGAGAGAGGTCATTGAATGTTCTTTGACCTGAGAAGACTGGGTGTAACAGCAAGGAACCTGCCACGGGAAAGGTCCACACGCCCAGTTGCTATTCTCAAGGTTCGGATTGCTTTCCATAAGCCCAGCTCTGTTTCTGGTATGGTCCACATTGGCAAGGGTTAGGGGTCACTGGCATAATTCTAGCAGCGGGCAAGGCCTTCCTGGGGACACATACTCGTGATTGTGGTCTTATTATGCTCTGAGCAGCCAAAAGAGATGATGTGGAGTGAAACAAGGGCTTCAGAATGCAGAGACCGGAGGATAAGCCTGATTCAGCGAATGACTTGTGAGACCTGCCTTGTGCAACGTTATGAAAGCCCGAGCCTTAGTTTGCCCATCCATAGTGGGGGGGAGCCAGTGGCCCTCCTTCACATGCCCATAAGGTCCTATGCAGATGGTGGGAGTGGCTTCCCCAGACATCATTATACCTCCTTCTATTTCTAGAGGTTGAAAACATAAATACTGTGTTTGTTAGATTGTCTTCTTGAGGTTCGGAAGGGGGAAGTGAAGCAGAAGCCATTGTCCTTTGGCCGTCAAGATTGATGAGGAGGGTCCTAAAGATGTGAGTGGCTGCAGTGGCAAGCTGTCCCAGTGGCGCACTGGCAGGACGTGGGCACAGCTTCCTGATGCTGTGACTTTGAACCCATTATTCTAGTGGCAGCGTCCTGGCTTCCTCTCCACCAGCTCTTCCAGTGATGCTATAAACAACTAATTCACTCAGCAAATGCTTATCTAATACCATCTATATTCCAGGCATGGATTTGGGTCCTTGGGGCTCATCATTAAATAAGAGACACAGAACCTGTCTGTAGAACTTGCATTCTACTATGTATGTAGGAATAAACATATTTAGTAAATATTTTGTATTTAAAAAATTAAATGCTGTGAAAAACAAAACAGTGAAATGGTGTCAGAGGAATCAGAAGTACTGAAAGTGAAAAGCGATGTTAAAGAAGGCAGCTGGGGTAAACCTTGCTGAAAAGGTGACATTCGAGGCAAGATTTGAAGGAAGCAGAGTTGGCCATGGTCTCTGAGGGAAGAACATTCCAAAACAAAGGGAACAGTCAGTGGGAGTGTGACCGGGGAATCGAAAGAACATGGAGGCTTCCAATGCAGTTGAAGCAGAACAAGGCAAGAGAAGGAGAAGATGAAGTCAGTCAGGCACCAAAACTCCAAATCTGAGAATCCCCTATATTAAATACCTTTCTGCTTGAAACAACTGGAAGGATCTCTCCTCTACTAAACTGCCATTGACACATACCCTTTGCACAATTTTGCCCTCGCCTTTATCAAATTGCATTGAAATTATGCTTTTGTGTTTGCAACCACTCCAAACACAGTGCCTCATTTTTCTCTGTACTCCAAACAGCTAGCCCAGGCAGCACAGAGCAGGAGCGTGACATATAATTATTAACACAACACAAGCATAGCTGTATCCAAACCACTGCCTCTTCCAAAGACAAGACTCTTCTATGGGAAGATGTAGCCTCCAATATGGCTGGGTATGTGTGTGTGTGTGTTGGGGTGGATAAAGATCTTCCTCGCTGAAGTAATACATTTAGTATTCTAATGAAGTAATTATAAAAGTAAGTAATTATTGAAATAACCACATCAACTCCCAGTCATTAAAATCCTCCTAAACAGAGCTGGCATGATGGCTTAGGCTATTAGAAACCTTGGCAATCACCCAACGCCTACAATAGCTTCTAATTAATTGATCTCACCTCTAATCTGCTATTGTTAGCCCAGTGCCGATCATTTGTTTGGCCTACAGATCCTATTGCCCCTTCCTTTTGATTGTATTTGTTACTGTACCCTCTCTATCTCTTTCAATTAAGCACAGGTTAAGTGGTTCACCCGCAAGAGAATAGGAGATAATGGCACCAATCAAAGTAATCTCTTTAATTTGCTAAATGGATTACAGGGAAACCCCAGCCAAAGTGAAGTCATAGCTAGTGGCCTTCACTTGAACTATACACAAAGAGTATCTAATTATTAACCCACCATAAGCCAAGCTTCATTGCAGAGTAAATGTCTACAAAGTTAGCCAGGTATAAGCACTTTTCAATAGCAGAGATGGCTCTCTGTGACTAAATTGTTTTCATGGTAATATGTCCCCCCTGGCTCCTTTCCCAAATTTCTCGCTTCCCTTAACTTTCAAGTGCAACACACATCCTCATATACCAATCAAAGTACTGCCCAGCACGCCCGTCAAGAGAGTGAATTTATAATCTCTTTAAGGACATGCTCTAGCTAAAACTCATTTTTCTTATTTATACTATAAATGCAAATGCAGGTCCATAGGCAGGATGCCTCTAGCTCTTGCTGACTCTGAAAAAATATATATTTAAGAGTAAACAAGTTTGTCCTTAAGCTGGTAAGTGATCGTCCTTCTCTCTGTGACCCTGCTTTTTCCCTCCCTTAAACACAGATCTGATGCTGAGACCCAGGGTGGGGTAGAGAGAAGCCATACCACTAGGATTCTGGCTTTGTATATGTCCTTGGTTTGTCATTTGAGCAGGAAAGAAAGCAAAGAGCAAAGAATGTTAAAGTGAGTCATTTTTCAGTAAGTTAAGAACAATGGGTAACAGCAAAATAAAACTCGTAAACTTTTCAAAGATTGAGGTACCTGCACCCCAATCTGAATAACTCAATAAATATTGATGTAACCACTATGTCTCCAAGTCTTCCGGTTTGCTGAGATCACTGCTTTTTTCCAATATCCAAATAAAATGAGTTGACCCCCAACCTCCCATGTTCTGCAGTAAGTCTAGTGACCTTTCCAACATTTCGAAGTATTTCTGAGGAGGCTTACGTCCAGGTTATTTCCATTCGGCATTCTGATCTTGACTCATCTCTTAACCTCTACTTCCTGTCTTGCCCCCTGGGATACTTGACCTTCTTATCTTCCCTCTTCAACTTAAAGACTGGCCTAATCCCTCTTCATTTATTTTAATTTTACTGGAGTTTAGGGCAAAATCATCCAGAAGGGATAACACAGAGTGTAATGGGAAATGCTGGCTTTGTTTTTCCTTAGGACTTTCCCAGGTTCAGTGCTCACCCTAGCATTTCTATGATCACGCTTTGAAATTAGAGGGACACATCTTCTGACACATTCTCTTTTCTAGAAGTAGCTAATAAATAGTCTAGGACACGAAGGCTGGCTCTCTAGTTATTAAGAGAGGAAAATTGAGATGTGGAATGAGCCTAATAAAATCCCTTCTATTATATTTCACTTCATTTGGTTTTCTATATTCCCATTTCATGATTACCTATTTATCAAGTTTTTGTGATACACATGTGTTTTAAGGCTTTTACTTCAATTATCTCATTTAATCCTTACACCATCCCCATGAAGTCAACTTCTTATTATAAACCTTATTTTACAGGAAAGGAAACTGAGTAACCTCGGGATGTCCTGGTTTCATATGAGACCCGCTCTATGGCTTCCACATTGCTGTTCATTTTATGATCATCTCAATCAATTGAACAAATACTTACTAGGAACCCAGGACGTTGCCATCACTGAGCTTGGCACTGGACATTCACCCAAGAACAAAGTGGGCCTAGTTACTGTCCTCCTGGGCTTCTAGGCTAGAGGGCATAATAACATAATAACATTGAACATGTATGGTTCTGAGGGGAGTGCATATTATCACAGAGGGCAGAGCACAGAGTCCTCCTGTGGCTGACAGTGTAAAGGGGCAGCTTCAGGATGTTTCAGGCAATGAGTAGGTGATGAAAAATCCAGAACTGGATGACGTGGGACTCTGAGATCTACAGGGAGCTGCATGGAGGGCCTGGGAGTACAATGTGGTGCCTGCTATGATTGAGAAGCGTGCAGGGCCGTTGAGAGCACAATGGAGAAGAACTTGAGAGCATGGGGGGCAAGAGACACTTTAGGACTTATTTTTTTTAAAGACAACATTTCAGAGCTTCTAAGAAAAAGATGATCAGCTAACTATTGTACGTGTACATGGGGTTGATTACAGGCTCATGCCTTTTCCTCCCCTCCTTGCCCTGCCACAGTCTCCGTGAGTCCACGACCTTCCCCACCCCAGGGCTGTCAGTCTTGGTTATTGACTTGCCTTGGCCAATGGACTGTGTGTAGAAGTGACAGTGGGCCAGTCACAAGCCTAGGTCTTCAGATGCCTTAACTGTTTCCTGTCACCCCTCTTGTACATCGTGGGGAGAATATGTAAGGAGGCAATTGCTGGCCCCAGAATAAGGAGACAGGAGGAGCAAAGCTGAACCCAACCTGCAGCCTGGGCTCAGCCCTTACTGTCACCAAGCCCTGCAGGGCCCTGCAGAACCCAGCTGACCTACAGACAACAAAATGCCTGCTGTATAAAGCCCTGAGATTTGGGGGCTATTTGTTTCACAGCCTTATTATAGCAAATACACACAGATGTGACTCATGTCCCATTTCCAGGCATCTGGGCTCCATTCGTATAGTTTCATCACTGTCTCAGCAACTCCGGTGTTCCCTGGTCACCTTATATAAGGCAGCCTCTCTCCATCCCCCCACCTCAGTCAGTGTTTGTGTTTTCTCTGATTTATTTTTCCTTATACTATAGAACAGAGATTTCAACTGGTGTGCCACAAGAATTTTTTAAACATGCAATACCTCACTATTTAGCCAGGGGCACTGACATCTTTTCCCTTATATTGTCAAATAAAAAAATGACAACAGCTAACATAACAATAGCCATCTAGTGTGAGTAAATAAAAACTATACCTATTTTTTGTCAGATTGGCTATATATATATATATATATATATATATATATATATATATATATGTATATATATATATATATATATATTGTTGTGCTGTCAAATTTTAATTAGTTTATATGTACCATGAGATGAAAAAGGTTGAAAATCGCTGCTATAGAAAATCATTTTGCATATGATGTATTTATTTACTTCCTGTCTCCTCATCAACCCTTCATTCCACCCAGAATTGCTCAGCTAATATATACTTCTGCTGTGCAATTGAGTGACTCAGTCTAGAGTAGTTCCTAGCTATGGCTGCACACTGGAATCACTTGAGGGAGTTAAATAACCCCCCAAACTAGAGCCTGGGTCCCAGTCACATTCTGATCAAACTGATCTGTAGAGAGGCCTGGTCTTCAGAATTTAAAAACACATCCCGGATGATTCTCATGTGTAGCTAAGGTTGAGAACCATTGAACAACGGGTGTTGGAGCTGAGGTCAGAGATGTTTTCCTAAAGACAATGCCTGGATCTGAGTCTTACAAGATGAGCTGGGATAAGCCTGTTGAAGAGGGTGGGGTGGGGCTAGAACTGCACTGTCCAGTAGTGCCGGGAGCCGGTCCATCCTTGCTGCTTGACACAATCGTTGCAGGAAAGAAACATCTGCACAGCATATGTTTCAATGGACCTGGCATATATAGCATACTGTTCTTAATATGTTTGCTCCCTTTAGCGCCATGTGTTTTAACCAAGGTCACCTCTCCGAGAAAGGTTGTTTCCCCAGGTGAGGATCTTTCCCTGAGGTTAGGGAGGGGATACAACCCCTTAATTAAGTGCCAGGCGGGTAGTTAAGCTACATAATCTTTACTCCCTGGAATGGAGATAAGAAACGCCCTAACCTTTGTAATAGAAATTGACAGGATTAAAATCGGCTGGTATAAATACGGATGTAACAAGACAATAAACATCAGAACCTCATCAGTTCCTAACCAGAACTCCGACCAGAACTTTGGCTGGAGATCCTGGCTAGAGGTCCTGACTAGGCTGCTGATCAACTGAAGGCTGTCTTCGTGTCATTCCTTCTTCGCCGACTCCGTCCACACCTTTGGGGACCCCTGGACCCGCTGGGATTGGACCCCAGCACAGTAGGGCAGCCCATAGCCACCAGCCACATGTGAGCACTTGAAACATGTCTAATCCAAACCAAGATGTGCTGTAAATGTAAAATACACATTGTATTTTTTTAATAGTTATCTTTATACACACTGGATTTTGAAGACTTCGTATGAAAAAGGGAATGTAAACTATTTCATTAATTTTTTTATTGGCTACCTATTGAGATAGTATTTTGAATATGCCAGCTTACATGATATATAATGTGAACATTAATTTCACCTGCTTCTTACTTTTCTTTTTCATGCAGTAATGAGAAAGTTTAAAAATACAAAGGTGGCCCAGCTGGCTTGACTCAATGATTGAGCATCAACCTATGAACCAGGAGGTCATGGTTTGATTACCAGTCAGGGCACATGCCTGGGTTGCGGGCTTGATCTCCAGTGTGGGGCATGCAGGAGGCAGCTGATCAACGATTCTCTCTCATCATTCATTTTTCTCTCTCTCTCTCCCTCTCCCTTCCTCACTGAAATCAATACAAATATATTTAAAGAAAATACATAGGTGGCTTAGAGTATATGTCTACCGGGCAGCTCTGGGCTACAGGACTTTTCCATGCCAGTGAGACAACAGGAACAAAGTCCAGAGTAAGAACCATCACGAGGTGGGGCTTGGTTGGGGCACACAGGGCAAGCGGTGCAGGGGGTGGCAGGCCAGGAGGACTCACAAAGGGTAGGCTACTGCCACCTGAACCCCGTGCTTAAGGAGGCAGCCGTATCCTAAGGGTGCTTGGAAAGGATCTTTCTAAAATCGGGAGGCCAGCCCTTGGGGCAGCGATTCAGTAGTGGACTGTGAGAGGAGACTGAAAGATACTGAGGAAGTGAACTATTTGCAATAGTGGAGTCAAGTGCCAGCTAGCAACTGCTCTCCTATTCTAAGGCACTTACAGGTTGATTCATGGGCAATTTGAAACCATAAGCAGTTATGGTGATGAAACAGACGGACCAAATGATATCTCATCCCTTATCTTTGCCAGTGAGCACACTTGCCGCTCTGCCTGCCGTCACACACACTGTCACCTTGAAAGGTGTTATCCCATCACTGTCTCTGACTGGCCGAGCAGGGAACTGTCACTTCTAACAGCATCGTGAGATATGGGCCCATTCTAAGAAGTATGAGGCTGCTTCTAAGAAAGCCAGCCTGCTTTGGTCAGAGGCAAGTGGAAAGAAACTCAAGGCATAACCAGCTTAGAATGTCATGTTAATAGAACTTCCACCTCAGTGCCCATTAGGTGATGATTTTAAAGGTCAGTTGTAAAAACTTCTGGAGAAGGAAATGAAATGATTGCACAAATGAGCAGCTGGAAAGACTTGGGATATAAAAAGAAACATCAGCTGATCGTGCACAATAACTGAGGCCAGTTAGAGCCCTTTGTTAGATATGCAAACATCCGTGATGAGTCTACACTAAGTGCAACATGTGGATCCACACAGAAAACACTAAATATTCAGCTGGAATCAAAACACAGTGGATGAAGCTACTTAGTATTGGCCACCTCGTTCCCCCCAGTACACTGAGACAGCTGGGATATTTGGGTAAATGCAGGGCACTACTTGAGGCTTGCATAGCATCATCTTATGGTGGATATAAAATGCATCCGAACTAATTGGATATCAAAAGATAAAATATTTCTTCCCATAATTCAGTATGAAGAGCTCTATTTGATTAGGTTAAGTAGGAACTGGTATTCCATAGACCCATAGGGTTTGAATATTAGTTAAGATCAACCCTCTCATTGAACAGGAGAATACACTGAGGTCCAGGAAGGATAGTGGCTTATTCACAACAAGTCAGTAGGAGGGCTGGATGTCAAGCCCGAGTCTCCTGTGTCCCTCTTCAGTGCTGTTATTTAACTGCTACCTCTGGTTGACCGAGGGGCTGAGATGTCTTAGAACAGAAAGACTTGAGATGCTAGGAACAGGTCATAGGGTAGTGGTTCTCAACCTTGGCTGCATACCAGAATATCTAGAGGAATTAAAAAAAAAATCCTGATTGCAAACCAGAGCAATTAACTCAGATACTCTGGGGATGGACCCTAGGCATCTTTATTTTTAAAAAACTCTCTAGGTGGTTCTAACCTGTAGTTGAGAATTACTGCCTAAGGGACTACCTGAGTGATCTTAAAGAAAACCCAGTCTTCAAAGGCGGGGTATTGCCTGCCTGAGGTGACTGCCATGTCCACGTCCATCTAGAGGCCTCCGCTATAGAGAAGGTGGAGCTCACACTAGCAATATGATCTTGACCTCAAAATGTTTTTGTCAGACAGATACTGGTGAGTTGCAAAGTCACCTTACTGGTACACACAGTAGGAGATCAGATACATCTACCAGCCCACCAGCTGATGCCAGCTTTGTTCTCAGTTGGTGCAATTGTATTTTCCTACCCCGCCCCATGTCACCAATATGATACAAAACATAAGTTAAACAAGATTTTAAAGCAAGCAAAGAACTGCCCACAGAACTTTTCACTATGATGACAATGTTCTCTATCTGCACTGTCTAATACAGTTGCCACCAGCCACACGACTACTGAGTAATGTCGCAAGTATAATAAGGAAGTTGAATTTTAACTCACTTTATTTTAATTATATTTAAATTTAAATAGCTATATATGGTTAGTGACCTCCGTGGACAATGAAAAGAAGGTCTTAGAATTGTGTCAAGTGATATAGAATTAGTAAACAACAAGAATAAGTATTTTAATTGTAAATTGTGTGGTTGCCTATTCAATCTACACATGACATTAGCTTGCTCAGTAGGGCTGGACATTAAAACAACAACAAAAACAAACAAACAACAAAAACCTTAACAGACAGAGGTCTGTGACAATAAAGGCACAGGTAACATTAATTTTTAGAAGGCCATTTGTATATTTGGTTTTCCTTTGTGAACAAGATTATCGTACACATGAGTTGAGTGAGAAAATTCCTGCCTTGGAATGTTAAAGTCTATAGTGAGAATCAGTTTTAGGAATAGCAAGGATCTCATAGCAACTGCCTTGCTCTTAGATACTTAAGAGTCATGTTGCAGTAATGATGGAGTTAATGACAATCTTTCTGTGGAAACTCTTCTAAAAACAAGTTCTATGAATGCCAATATTAACTTATTCTCCCAGAAGCACAGAAAGCACCAAATTCTCCTAAGGCAGAGGCCCTTGGCCAAGGAACATGACTAAACTTTTCTGATCATTTCTTTCAGTCCAAGAAACAGAGTCTTTTAGGTCCTGCATTCTCGATGAGATTCTTGGGATGTTGGTATGCTTATCCTATACAGTGGTTCTCAACCTTCTGGCCCTTTAAACACAGTTCCTCATGTTGTGACCCAACCATAAAATTATTTTCGCTGCTACTTCATAACTGTAATGTTGCTACTGTTATGAATCATAATGTAAATATCTGATATGCAGGATGGTCTTAGGCGACCCCTGTGAAAGGGTCGTTGGACCGCCAAAGGGGTCTCGACCCACAGGTTGAGAACCGCTGCTATATGACATTCCAACAGTTAGTTATTTTTGGTTAGCACTTTATTTTTCATATGAAAAACCATATCATGTTGATGGAAATGCAAACCAGCTGCCATTTCTATCTTGGTATTTTATCTCATTCTTAAATACTTGACAGTGTTTCTTTTTTAAAAAAAAATATTTTTATTTATTTCAGAGCGGAAGGGAGGAGAGAGATATAGAAACATCAATGATGAGAGAATCATTGATTAGCTGCCTCCTGCATACCTCCCATTGGGGACCGAGCCCGCAACCTGGGCATGTGCTCTTGACCAGAATCGAACCTGGGACCTTTCGATCTGCAGGCCAACGCTCCATCCACTGAGCCAAACCAGCTAGGGCTTGACAGTGTTTCTTGACTGACACTAATAAGAATTGAGGACTCATAAATTTAAGCCATATTCAATCATTCTTTGTGGTTGTAATAACTGACCAACCTCACTTTGCTATTGTGGAATCCTATGTTATGAGAGACCCCTGACTCTGCCAGCAGGGCAATGAGCATTATTTGTATTTATCTGAAAGGCTGAATAGGTGATTCATTTCTGGAAGGAAAGAAGATCTGGTCAAGGGATGGTATGATTTAAAAGCCAGAGCATGGCTGTGGGTGCCTGATGGCTGGGGTTTAAGTCCTGACACCAAACTTACCAGTAATGTAACTTTGGGAACTTAGTTTTTCTGGGATCCATTTTCCTTATCTACACAATAGATATAGAAACAATGTACCTCAAGGGGCTATGAGAATACAAGGTGATGTAATAGATATGTTTTCATGTTTTGTAAACTGAAGGTTTTATCCAGGTGTGAATTATCAGTATGGGATAATACAGCCAGCCAATTCCTCTCCCAGTAAGTCCTGTATATCCCTTTGTTATTTAGGTTTATGTACCCATATGTAAACATTCCATTTGCTTCAAACATGACATTCTTTAAAAAAAATTTGGGGGGTAAAATATACAGAACATACAATTTAGTATTTAACTTTTACAAGTGTTAAAAGTACATTCACATTGTTGTGCACCATCACCCACTATCCATCTCCAGAACTTCTTCATCTCCCCAAACTGAAACTCTGCACCCACTAAAGAAAAAGTCCCTATTCCCACCTACCTTCCCCGACTCTAGCCTTTGGCAGCTACCATTCTACTTTCTGTCTCTATGAAATTGACTATTCTGGGTAATTCATTATAAGCACAATCATATAAGTATTTGTCCTTTTGTGTCTGGCTTATTTCACTTAGTATACAGTTGACACTTGCACAACATGAGATTGATTATTCATGGGTCCACTTACATATTTTCTCCATAAGTATGTACAGTACGATAAATTTATTTTTTTCCTTATGATTTTTTCTAGCTTATTTTATTGTAAGAATACAGTGTGTGATACATGTAACATACAAAATATGTGTTAATAGTCATTTGTTATCAGTAAGGCTTCTAGTCAACAGTAGGCTTTTAGTAGGTAAGTTTCAGGGGAGTCAAAAGTTATATAGTGCGGTAAAGGCCTGAGGAGGGGGTGGGAATGGGGTGCAGAGGGTCAATGGGGGGGAAAAGTGGGACATCTGTAATAATTTCAACAATAAAATTTTTTTTATAAAAGTTATATGTAGATTTTCAATTGCAGGGTGTGTGTGTGTGTGTGGTGGGGGGAACTGGAGTCCCTACTTGAATTCTATATTATCTTCAAGTTTCCATGTTATAGCATGTATCAGCATTGCATTCTTTGTTTAAGGTTAAATAATACTGAATTGCATGAATATACCATATTTTGTTTATCCATTCATCTGTCAATGGACCTTTTGGGTTGCTTCTACCTTTTACTATTGTGACTAGTGTTAGTATGAATGTGCGTGTATGAATATCTTTTTGAGTCCCTGATTTCAAATCTTTGGGTTTATATTCAGAAATGGAATTTCTGGATTATTTGGTAATTCTATTTTTAATTTTGTGAGTAACTTCCACAGTTTTCCACAGTGGCTGCACTATTTTACATTCCTACCAGCAATGTATAAAGATCCCGATTTCTCCACATCCTCACACACACTTATTTTCTGTTTTTAATTTAAATAATCATCTTAATGGGTATCAGGTGGTATCTCATTTTGGTTTTGGTTTGCATTTTCTTAATGATGAGTGATATTGAACATCTTTGCATATGCTTGTTGCTATTTGTGTTTCTTCTTTGGAGAAAATTTCATCCAAGTCCTTTGACCATTTAAATATGACTTTCTTCATGCCTCTGAGAGTATACATATTTTGTTAAAAATATTTTTTAGGATCTAGCTGAAAAGTCATAATGTCCTTAATAGTAACTGTTGAATGAGTAGTTATCATTATTATGTTATATAACTAAGCTTTAATTATTACTGTTATTTTATCTAAAATGATTGAATACTATCCATGTTCTAGGCACTAAGTCTTACACATGTATTGACTTATTGGATCTTCACACTTGCTCTTCGAAGCAAGCTTTGTTAGTATTCCTATTTCATAGTTAAGGAAACAGGCTTTAAAAAGCTAAGCAACTTGTCCAAGGCCCATGAAACTCTTAAGTGGAAAAGTGGGATCTGAACTCAGCCAGTCAGACTCCAAAGTGCTTGTTCCCAACCACCACACATTTCTATGATGGATGCTGCTCAATGATCCACTGACGAACCTTATGGGACATGCATGTTAGAGGAACAATAAATAATAGGTTATTGCTCATGATCTCTCATTTCAGAATACTTAAGGAGATTCATGGACTCATTTCTATGACTATTCTATGTTCCTCTGAAGCGATCCAGCAATATGGCTATCATTTGCTATTATTTAATAGCCCAAAGATGAGATATATTTTGGAACATACCTGAAAAGTTATAGTCCTCAATACCATTCTGTTTTGGTTTGACAGTTTACTAGAGGGAGAAAAAGGTAAGTCATAATTATGTTTAGTATTGAGCATTCTTAAATACTGGAAGAAATTATTTAAACCTCATCCATTTATTCCACTCATCTTTATTGAATGACTCATGTGCTAGGTACTATTCCAGGTTCTAGGTGTGCGAACAGAAGAAAAGCCTTACTCTAATGGGTGGTGAAGGGGGATATGACAGGTACGGAACATGCAATTGTGTAAGAAATTTCAACATTAAGTAAATGTGGGGAGTGGAAGGGGAATAAAAAGGTAAGAGGAGAGAGAGTTTCTAAGGTGCAAGGAGGGACTGACAGGGCTGTCAGGGAAGGCTTCTAGGATGAGATGATGTTTGAGAGAGACCAGAACAAAATGAGCAAATGAACAATGGGTCAAGAGCATCACAGACAAAGTAAACAACTGGTGCAAAGTAAACAACTGACGAAAGAGTCTCCCTAGAAGATCTGTGTAACAGCAAGGAAGCCAGGGTGAGTGGAACAGAGTGAAAAGCGGACTGAAATATATTAACCCTGCTGTTCTTTGAATTCTCTATAGTAACAATGACATTTATCAAAGTCAGTGACCAGGAGGGGGCCAGGATGGACATATACCATATCTAAGACATGGGGAAATAACACAGAAAACATCAATTTGCTTTTGTAGAATAGAACCTGGACTATTTTTCTGTTTTTTGGGCAACTATGAATCAGAAATGTTATGAGTTAAAAATAACTATTCATGGGAGGAGGCACTTCTTACTCTGGATTAAAGATACTGTGTGTTCACCTGTATGTGCACACACCCGAATGGAGGTTAAAAGTTATTTCTTCTACATCAAATGATGAGCCCTTTCAAAAAATTCCAATGATGGTCACCAAATCCTCTCTAATTGAGAGGGGAAAAAGAGAAATTTATAGATGAGATTTGTTTAAAAGATTAAAAGAAGAGGATTCATGTGTGAGGATTTGTCTGTGAGTTCAAGTACAAATTTTTTTATTGCAAAATTTTGTTTAAAAAGTTTTACCAGTCAATTATATGTTCCAAGAAATTAGACATTGGAACTACAGATAATTTAAAAATATATATACCTCTTATAGCATTTGACAAAAACTTTGAGAAATTATCAAAATTAAGGAAATATATTAGTTTCAGCAGTATGTGTATACATTTGCCAACTTTCCATATCGGATTTCCATAGTTAATTTTGAATATCTCAATCTATAAACACTGGAAAATAAGAGTACTTACTTCTATGCCATTATTACATATAATGGTCTGATTTTTACTTTATACTTAACCAAATACTGGAGTAACCACAAATTATAGCCCTTAAGCTCATATAAAATGAACTCCCACTTAGATAACTCCCAAATTTGAGCAACTTAAATGATTGTATTTCAGAATAATACCCAAGCATTAAAAATCTCTTTGCAAAAAAAGCCTGTAAAATATTTGCTATAGAATAAAAATACCCTCAGTCAAGTGTGAGAAAGGAAGGGTTCTACAGGATTCTAGCTTCCAATCACCACTAGTGAGCATGGAATTTTGTTCTTACAAACAAGAGGATACTGCACAAGAGATAACAAAATGAAGTCTGATAAAAAGGAAGGTGAAAGAGGTAGGAAAACAGTTTAAACTTGAGAGAGAGAGAGAGAGAGAGAGAGAGAGAGAGAGAGAGAGAGAGAGAGAGAAAGAGAGAGACTAAAAATAAAGAGGATGAAATCATCTGGAAAGATAATTTGCAGCAGCAGTGTGAGGTGAAGACTCACTAAAGGCCACTGTGGGACCCATGGCTGTAATTTGGTCTCTAAAGAGAGGCCTTCGTTGTGAGAACAATTATAAAAGACTATATTGCCACCATGTCCCCACAGCACCTACTATATTATAGCTGCTCAAAATTAATATTATATAAGCTATAAATAAAGTTTGAGGAAAATGCAGGTGCTAAATCAATACTGAGTGGCAGTTGAACCTGTCCTCCATCTTGAAGTGGGAGCATAGGAGAATGCCAGCTCCCACCATAATTATATGCTTTTTCGTAACGTTTTAAGTTGATAAAAATTCATAAACACGTTAATTTTCTATTTTATGAGAGACATTTCCATTGGATTGCACTAAAATAAAATAAAGCAATATGCAAACTTGGTTCCAAAGTAATTAAAGGGAAGTAAAATAAAATGAAGCAATATGTAATTTTGGCTCCAAAGTAATTAAGAGGAAGTTAATTGTTAATAAACTGTTCAATTAGTTCTCTCAGACTTTTGAAAGATGCCAGCAACAAAAAACTGGGAGAGCCCTGGCTGGTGTGGCTCAGTTGGTTAAGTGTCATCCTATGCAAAAGAGGTTGCTGGTTCGATTCCAGGTCAGTTTTCTGGTCAGTATTCTAGTCAGGGCACATGCCTTGGTTGGGGGCGCCATCCCTGGTGGGGGTTGTGCAGGCGCAGCCCATCAATGTGTCGCTCTTGCATCAACATTTCTCTCTCTCTCCCTTCCTCTCTCCTTAAATCAGTAAAACAAACAAACAAAAAAGGAGAAAGCTGAGTTCATATGGCACCCTTCAGCTTTTTGCAAGAAGTCATGTCTTAGCCTTTGTCTCATATTTATTAAACAAAATAGTAGTGGCTCCTGCCCACCATATCTAGAGTGAAGAAGAAAACAGTCCCCCTTCTTCCCAGGGATCTCCAAGGCGCACTGAGTCCCATTTCCTCAGATTACAGATCGACCAGGTTACCATTTAGCAAGAGCTTTGAATTCAGTGAAAAAATAGTGTCAGCTTTATAAACAAAGTTGTTTGCAACAAAAGAGAATCCACGTCTTAAAAAAATACCCAAATGAACAAATCCATCTTATTCGTTTTCCCTGCCACTAATTGAACGGCTGAAAAAGTGAGAAAGTAGCCTGAAAACTTATGAATTCGGTGGCCGTCGCGCCAAACAACCTCCTAATATCCCTTGCCTTTGATGGCTTCTATTACATTCTAGAGCTCTTAGAGAAATAAGCTTGTCAGTACAAAATGCCTTAAAGGCCTCTCCCCCTTCAGAACTGCTGAGAAGACATAGAATTTGTTGACTGAGAGGAGGCGATCAGTGTGTCCCCAGGAGACAGCATCAAAGGCAGATGCTGTAAGCAACCACAGATTTAATGTGCTTCTTCCCTCCGCCTGCCCTCCCCCGCACGCTGGCCTTCCCCTGGGACTGACTCTCATTAAACTGACAAAATGATCATGTGTGGACTCATGGTTAGGCCCAAGGATTTTCCCAAAGACCAAGGTGGCTTTGAAAGATAATACACGGCTCATTTTTACACTTGAGGCCCATAGCCTACATGTCTTAGAAGTTGGCTGGCTGAAAAATGCCAAATGGAGCCAGCTAATTCACTCGGTTCTTTTCCTAAACCCATGGGGCTAAAGGCTATTGAGTTTCATGAGAAATAAACAAAATTTCAAATAGACTACAGTGACCTCCCCTGTATGTAGACTGGTCATGGAAGGGATTGTTTGGGTTGGCAGAATAAAGTGGTTAAAGTGGTTAACTCAGAGTTACTGTACACTATGCTGCCTGACACCAGGAAAGTTATTTAATCTTTCGTGCCTCAGTTTCCACATTTGTAAAATGGGCAATAGTAATTGTGCCTGTAACCAGAATATTGTTATAAAAACGAAATGAATTAATACATGAAAAGCACTCAGGACAATGTCTTTCATAATGAGATAAAGAATGTTAGCTATAATAACAAGAGTAATGCAACTTATTAATATCACATATTGGTTCACCAATTTTCATAGAAATGGGATTATTAACATTAATAACTGTAATTGCTGAACTCAGGTTAACCCTTCTTCTGTGCTGGTCCTTAAAGAGATTTTTGGTTATGTCTAGGTATTTACATTGTTTTAAAAACATTTACTGAGGGTCTACTATTTGTTCTTAATACAGGAATTAAAAGATGAATAAGACCATACGAAGGTCAAAATCAAGTCAGCGTGATAGACAAATACACAAATGCTAAAACAATATATAAGTGTATCAAATCAACAAATATATCAAATATATCAAATATATCACCTTAAACTTGTACAACATTATATGACAATTACATCTTAATAAAGAAAAACAGAAATGAATAGATACTATGACAATATTTATCATGTGGAATGATATAGATAAGCATAGAGACTTATGAAAACATGGAAAAGACACCATGATAGGCAGAATAACAGCCTGTCCAAAGATGTCCATGTCCTAACCCTCAGAGACCATGAATATGTTACATACGTGTCGAAGAGGAATTAAGGATGCTAAACAGCTGACCTTGAAATAGGGACATTATCCTGAATTTTCTGGGTGGGTCCAGTGTAAACAGAAAGGTGCTTAAAAATGGAAGAAGGAAGCAGAAGAATGAGTCAAAGTGATGCAATGTGAGAAGGACTTAATCACCATCACTGGAATGGAAGCTGGAGGAAGGGGGCCATGTGCCAAGGAATGCAGGTGGCTTGCAGACCCTGAAAAAGGCAAGGACACAGATCCCATCCAAAGCATAATGAAAGGGACAAGCCCTGCAGATACTCTGATTTTAGTCCAGCGAGACCCATATTAGACTTTACACCAACAGAACTGCAAGATAATATATGTGTGTTGTTTAAAAAGACTACATTTGTGGTAACTTTTACAGTAGACAAAGAAACTAAGACAGATGTAGAGTCCGACTTGTAAGTGGAAAGGAGAGAAGTGATGGGGATAAGAAAAGTTTCTGGGTCAGGGCTGAGTATTAGAGGATGAACAGAAATTATCTATGTATAGTGAGGGCACTCTGGGCAGGGGTTCCAGTTTGAATAAAGATGAAGATGTGAGAGTTTCACTGATTCACTGAACAAAGGTTGAGAGGTGGGATGTTTGAGAATGAGACTGGATCAATTTGCAGGGGCCCAGTCATTGGGAGCTTCCCACAATTGGCAGTCTAGTCTTTAACCTATGAAAAGGGGATCTCAGGGGGGCTTTAATTCATCCAAGGAATAACAGGGTGATCTTTGTGTGTTGGAAAGATTACTAGGGTAGCAAGGTGGAGGATGGGTTTGAAGAGGGCAGGCTAAGAGAAAGGAGGCCACCTAAGAGGTCCAAGTGAGAGGTAATAGAGTCTGAAATAAGGCAGTGGGAGTCAGAAGAGAAAGGAAGCACCAATTTGGGAAATATTGGCTGGCGTTAGTAATGGCTTGGATGTGAGACATAAGGCAGAAGATGGAATCCAGAATGACTTCTTCATTGCTAGCTTAGGTGATTGGGGAAATGAAGGTGCCTTAAAATGAGATACAGAATGGAGAAGGAGGAAGAGCTGATTTAGGAGGTGATAAGTTTCTTTTTGGATGATTCGGACTGACCAGATGGAGACACACAGATGACAGCCAAATAGGTACATCTGGAATCCATGGGAGTCCAGGCTGATGAGATGGATTTGTCATCTCAAATGAGGAGTTGCATCCACATATGAGGAATAATTTGAACAGTAACATCACTCCAGAATGAGAAGAACAGTGAGCTGAAGATAGGATCCTGGGTGACAGTACCATGAAAGAGGTGTTGCAAAAAAAGAGATAGAAGTGATTAAGGAGAAATATGCAGGAAACAGCCTGGAGAACAAGCAAGTGTGGTGTCCCAGGAGCCAAGGGAATAGTTTTAAGAAGAAGAGAAGGAGACATCAGATCACATGTAATGGGATGATCATGGCGACAGCAGTCATGATCATCAGCATCCTATAATTATAATCACAATAGCAACTGGCACTTCTTGATCATTATGAGACGATTACTGTGATTTATTTAAACAATGCATACCACACACTTCCTCCCAGAAACTACTCTAAGTGCTTTATGAGTTTTAACTAATTTAATTCCTATAATAATCCTATGAGTTAGATACTATTAGTAGCCCCATTTTTCCAGATAAAGAAATAGAAGCACAGAGAAGTTAAATGACTTGCCCAAAATTACTCAGTTAGTAAGCAACAGTAACAAGACTCTCCAGAAGCCACTTTCTTCACCTTAATCTCTACCGATCACAAGATCACAACCCATCTCATTTAACTTTTACCATACATAAGCCAAAGAGTAGGTTCCACCACCCTAATGAAACACATAATGTAACCAAGGATTAGGAACATTAGCCAACTTGTCCAAAGTCAGCCAGCTCCAGGCAAAGGCCTGGGCAGGTGAGATGAGGGTGAATGAACTGAAGTATGGTAGCTATCATCTATAGTTTAACTCTAACCCTACTGTTTGGCTTAACAATAGAAAAGTTACTTTGATTTTCTGAATTGTATAATTAATCCCATTCGATTGAATGCCTTATTGATTGTAACGTGACTATCCCATTGATTGTGATCTTACTGGTTTTAGAAAGCAAATTCCTCTGTACCTGGGAACCAGGACAGCGCAATTATCCCAAGACCTGAGGGTTTCAGATAATGTTTCCCTGTCAACTCAGTGATCCCAAGACCCAAGGGCTCTAAATAATGTGTTTCTGTCAACTCAGTGGTCCAAAGACCCAAAACTATAAATATTCTTTGTAGATAACTAATCAGCTCAATCTCGCTTCTGTAACTGCTTTGTGCAAACCAGGGTCCTCATTCCAAACCCTGGGATGTAATCAATACCTTTGTGATTTTTGCCTATATAAGTCTGGTTTTGCCACCATCTTATTACTATGAGATTTGGGAATGACCCCTCATAGTCCCGGATTGCAATAAACGTGACTCTTTAATTCGACTTCTTGAGGCGTCCTTCTGTGATTCGTGGGGTACATTACAACAGAACCAGCCTGCATATTAAAACTAATCAACACCAGTGTAACTGAAAGGAGGAAGCTCTAGATGACATCTCTCACAAGACACAGGTCCCCCTCACCTCTGTTTGTAACACAAGATCCCTCTGTCCTCTTATCTGGCAGATAAGGTGAAAAGCTGATCTGGTCCACACAAGGACTGAGCTGGGTTGGGAATGGCTGTCTGTAAGAGCTGATTCCATCTGGCTTGTTATTATCTCTTGGGTACTTGTTATTAGCTCTGGCTCCTGACGGTCAGCCTGGTGGGTCTCTGTCTTCTATAGGATTATGGGAGATTCTGTCCTGCTCTTTGAAAGCTTGTTAATTTTTTTTACCGTATCAAGGAATGTGAACAAATCCCAATTAAGTGAACTTTTTGGTCATTTAGTTCATTTATAAACAGTAGGCCAATATCTGGGAGACTTCTTTAGATTAAATCAGAACACGGAGGCTCCAAAAACTCATATCTATGTATTTCTGATTCTACACAAAATACTGCAGTTTTCTTCTCTGGGAACAAAGCCTTGCAGAGCCCTGGTGTTCTTGAATTTGCTGCCTTCCAACCTGACTTAAAGGAATGCAAATGGGGTCCCCTGGTCCAGGGAACTCTGAGCACTGGGTATTAGAGGCTGATCTCAGAACAGAGTCAGTACAAACAACAAACAAAACTGATACTCAGCTGGGCTTTGTGCCCAAGAAAACCAGCCACACACGAACTCACACCATGGGGGAAGGAGAAAGGGAAAAAAAAGTTCCAAAAACAAAATGAGGAGAGAAAAAGGCAGGCTGGGAGGCTGGCCCCACACTGACTGGCCCCCACATGAATGTGTGAGACAAAAGCCTAAGAAAAGCTTCCTCCACTTGCCCAGGAAATGGGCTCCAAGCTCTTGAGTTATTTGGAAAGTAGTGTCAGAGGCCAAGAGCTCTGACTCTCTGGAGAAAGGAGATGGCTTTGGTTCATGTAAAAAATAAAATAAGCGTTGTTTTAAAAATGCTTTAATATCTATATTTTTTATATGTAGAAGTCATCCCAACTGAAGCATTTATTTGGAACTGTGTGGATTAATTAAGAAAATGATAGCTGCTATAACAGGTAAACCAGAAATCTCAGTGGCTCAACACAATGGAAGATTATTTTTTGCTCATGTAAAGTCTACCAATTGGAAGGGAGCAGGTGGTACACTGCTCTGCTGCAGGCAGTCTTTCAGGAAGCAAGGATAAAGATAGTTCTCTCATCTGCAACATGTAACTTCTGATGTTGCCCAGGACATGGGCAGAAAAGGTGAGAGAAAGAGTGAAGGATTGTATAGGAGATTTTTATTTACCAGGTTGACAAATGATATATAGGATACTTTTGCCTACATATCAACTGCCTAGACTGAACTTGGTCACACGGCCATACCTAAACACAGGGTGTGTTGGGAGATGTAGTCTCTGGCAGGTCAACCACTTTGCAGCAAAAACTCCATACGTGGAAAGGAAACACTCATCATTGGTGAAAACAAGATGCCTCTTCCCCAATGGATTTGCTGTTCTTTACCATATATCTTTATTTTATTGGTTTGCAAAACAAATAGAGGGAGAGAGGAAGTAAGATAATCAAATTAATACATTTGTTCTGTTTAATTGTTTCTTAGGCGGAGGGAAATTGGCATTTGGGGTGAGACAGTTATTTGATTGTTGGACTGTTAGTCATATTGTAGTAGAGTCATATCCTTGATCCCTGCCCACTAATGCCAGAGCACTCTCAGACACCATGACAACCCAAAATGCCATACATTTCAGGGTTGGCCCTGTCATGACTGAAGACCACAGTCACAGTTTCAAGGTACTGGCTAATTCTTAACTCTGACTGGATCAGGTTACCTGAATGATCTCATAAAGCAAACCTCCCAATGGCTTCCATCCTGATTGACATTCCCCTAGGAAGTTATGTATTCTGCCTGCTTTACTGTATCACATGTGACCCTATCCCAATGTGCCTGACAGCACTCCAAACATCACAAAAGCATGATGTTCATCCAAGTAGGGTGACTAGCTACTTAGTGTAATGAGGTTACCATTTTTAAAAATGTTTTTGGAACTCTCCTTTGTGATCTTCAGAGACAGAGCTACATAGAAATGCGTGGTCTTTGTACTTGAGGGAACCTCAGAAGTTCCTTAGTTCAATATTCTATCTAATGCTCAATCACTTCTATCACCTCTATTCATTCAACAGCATGTGTCTTGAGGCACTGCCTTGAAGCTGAGGACAATGGAATGATGAGTACCAGTTACTGACTTCATCATTTAACAAGGAATACTGCTATATAGATGGATATTTACAATATATCCATCTATATAGCAACATATCCATGCTAAGCCAGGAAGAGACTGCTGTGGAATACAAATAAGGGATGGACTAAATGAGCTTCATGTGTAGACATTGAGTTGTGCTTTGATGGAAAAGTTGAATTTTCCAGATTGAATAACGAGGTTGGTAAGAGGGGTATCATAGGAATAGGCTTGAAGGACTCTAGGTATTATAAGGGCTTTGGGGATGGGAGGGGTTTAAAATGAAAGAATAAGAGGCCTGGAAAAGATAGAAGGGGAACAAGATGGAGGAATAGAAGTTGGATGGAAAGGGAAGGTCTTGGAGAAGTCCTATGAAACAAAGGACATACAGAGTCCAAGTGGGAGTGGAGGCAGCAAGCACACTGTTGGACTTGAAGGGACTGAAACACAGGGCCTTCAGTTTAAATATCTCTAATGACTCAGACCTCCTGATGAAAGTAACTTTATATCTGGACAATTTTAGATGCTGCACAGGTCTTCTCAATATTCAGCCAAAATCGACCTCACCTTAGTTCCTATTCTTTTGCCCTGATTCTACTCTCCTAGACATGTAGATTGAACATAACTACTTTCCCACAGATCATCCCTCCAAGAATAGGAAGATAGTTGTTATGTCTCCAAGAGTATCTTCTCTTTTCCAGGCTAAACGTGCTTTTCATGTGTTTTTGTGTGTGTGTGTGTGTGTGAGGATGTTTTTAATCCCCTATTCTTTCTTATCACAGTCCTCTGTGCTGGATGTATTTCAGATGGGCAACATTTCCTTTAAAACGTGGTACCCAGATGGAACACACTATTCCAAGTGTGGTTCACCAGCACAATCTTTGATCTGCATTCGAGCATCAAATGAAGTTACCAAGCAGACATACCACATTACTAGTCATGCTGAACTTCCTGTCAATCATCATGAGTGATGCTGGTAAGTTCATTCCTTATTCCATTTAAGGGCAGATGGTTTTTGAATGTGAGAGTGTAACTATATATTGTTGCATTTACATTTCCCCTGGTAAAAGTTTTGGTCTATTTTTCCAGGCTGTCAAGAGCTTTTAGAATAGTATTTTGAGTTTTATGATGTCTTGGACAAGCATGACAAAGCCAATGTCCCCTTCTAAGGTCTTGATATTGTGGCAAGGTTAAGATAGAACTACAGAAACTGCCATCCAAGACCTCTCAAACAGAGGTTGTTTGTGCCACTTTTTATCTTCATCCTTGGATAGTCTTATTTCCCTCCATATTTTAATATCTTTTTTTTCGTATCTGGGTTCATAAGAAAACTCCATAAGCAGCCAATTTAGTTTCTTGAGTTTTTTTTTTTTTCATCTTGTCTGTTCCACTGACTACATAGTTAGAATTTCATTTCTGACACCACCCTATCCTTTTTGAGAAGGCTGTCTTTTGAGTCATTGTTCATAAATTTCTATTAAAGTTTGCTCAAATACTTAAAAATTCTGAAGTCATGATTATATGTCTGATTATGAGCCTTTTTCAACATAGTGAGGAGGGGTTTGTATGAATTTCAAAAATATGTGGACATCCTTGAAGGGATCTACCTCTTCAATCAATTCCTGTTTAATTCCATTAATTCCTCCTTAATGATTAAACAAGTTTTTTCTCATTGTTGCTCTTTCATTCTAGGATATTATGTTAACAAGGGTGGCACAATACAAGGAAATAGATTTTCTAGACTGAGAGAACAGTATGAGAAAAGACAGCTAAGTAAAAGATAGATGCATATTCTATGGATTCTTCCTGATGTATATTTAGTTCGTAACTCTTAAGTAGATTGGCATTTTCTTGATGGCAGGAAGGGACCACATCTTTTCTATAGAATATTGGTTCTTTTGCTTCTATCACAATGGAGTGGCAAGCACACAATAGGGGCTCAGTGGATATTTTTGAATAGCTAACCACAACTACAACAATATGGTTTAATGTTTAGATACACACATACTATTACTTACTTGTTGAAGCTATTAAGGTCTTGGAGATCAGTCCAATGTGTAACACTATTTCTCACAGAAATATATAGAAACATGGAGACAGTTACACGATAGATCAAGAGACAGTCACCAATAAATCAAAGTTTAGAAGGAAAAATTCACCTTTAATAAATCTGTGTTGTACACCTGAAACTAATATTTTAAGTTCATTCACACACACACACACACACACACACACACACCCCTACACCTGTCTATATCCACAGTGGCCTTTACTTGCTAAGTCCAAAGTTATAAAAGTAATCACTTATTTTTTTTCCAAAGCTGTACATTTAAAAGACCAGGTTCTGGTTGTTTTTGGACTTCATCAGCTCAGCTAATAAATGGAACTGTACTGCATAAACTACTCTAATATGTTGTAAAATCTCTCTACAATCAGCATCTAAAATTACATGTTTTTCCACCCATATTATCAGCTATGTAATAGAACAATATGGCACTTATTCATCAGAATAAAATATTACCTCTTATTTTTTTCACTTATAACGTGCACGATGATTAAGAATTCCTGTTGCCAAGGGTGAAATGCTGCTTCCAGCTCTAAGTTCCATTGTTTTGTGAATTTGTAATTGCACCCTTTCTGAGGGATGGGAAAGGCAGAGGAGGAAATTCACAAAAGTGACACAAAGCAGATAATAACCGAGTCCTATGAAGAATTTATAATGGTGTTCAACATGGGAGGGTAAGAAATTGTTTTTTTCACAAAGAATGATCTGTGGTCACCACCTCTAGCTAGAGAATTGTAGATATAAGGACCCATTTCATGTTCCAACAACAAATTAAACATCAGAGTTCTGATCTCCTGAGAAAATTCTCATTTGCCTGTGAAGGTGGGGGTAAGGTGTTTTTTTTGTTAGTCCTCACCGGAGAATATTTTTTTCAGTGAGTTTTTAGAGAGAGTGAAAGAGAGGGGGAGAAGCAGAGAGAAACATCGACATGAGAGAGACACATCAATTGGTTGTCTACTGCACACACCCTACCAGGGCTGGGGATCAAGCCTGCAACCGAGGTGCACGCTATTGACTGGAATTGAAACCAGGGCCCTTCAGTCTGTGGGCTGATGCTGTAACCACTGAGCAAACTAGCCAGGGCAGGGGTAAGGTTTTTTTTTAGAGGAATTACCAGCCATTCACTTTATTCTCATTCTTGGTGACAGCAATGGGTAGGTATTAACCCAAAGCAAAATCTAAATTTAAACCAGTCAGCAAAGTTGACCTCTTAACCAATATTGAGGATAGCCCAAAGGTTAGACCGACAGAGAACTAGAAAGATGCTGATATTGGTTGAGAATATACCGGGTATCAGGCATAATGCTGGATGGTCCTTGAAAACTCCATGTCAACTAATTAAGTAATGATTAATATACCCAATTTATAGGCAAGATAACCAAACATCCTAGAAACATGTAAGTTGCCCAGTGTTACAAAGTTAGTGGCAGAGCCTAGAATTTTTCATCACACTGTCTTCAGCTTAATTCTGCCGTATTCTTGTATTCATTCTCCCTCCTTTCACCCAAAGAAGTTCCAACTACTTTGGTGAGGTGACTCCCTACCACCCAAATTGCCCAGCACCCTCTCCATCTACACATACACCCAAGGCCATGCCTTGGTATTAAATATTTTAAGCATGTTTTCAATGCCTTCTTTTTAGGTCATAAATTTAAGGAAAACTGTCAGAGAAGAAAAAAACCAATTGGCTGCTCAGGGAGGCGCTCAATAAAGGCATTGTCTCCGTGTGACATCCATCAGTATCTTAGCTTTGCAAGAGCAGAAGTGGGATGCCATTCATTCATTCAGAGATGATCAGGCTATAGGTCATGAACTAATGATCACCAAACTTGCAAAAAACTGACAACTAACACAGATACTCATTTACTAAGTTAAGAAGCTACCTATGTCCAGAGATGTCAATCTTGTTCTCCACAGAATTGCTTCTCAGTAAAGAGAACCAGAGAAATCAAAGAAGAGAGGAAATATTTCTAAATCCTATCATCCAGGCTGTAGAAAGGTCTGATGAACTATCTCCATTCCACATTAAATGCATCTCTCTCTCTCTCTCTCTCTCTCTACCAGCTACATACATCTTCCTCCTTTACATAATTTATGCTCGGGAAACACTGACGAATTACATTCCTTTTTCCCCCTTAAGTCATTAGATGTCTCATAATATCATGCCAACTAACAGGTTGACATTTTATTTATCATTTCACCATATCTTCTTTAGAATACACCATCTTAGGAACACGTTTACAACTCTTAGGCTGTTCGATCTGTATTAAGTTCATCCATTATGAAATGGACAATGGAACAACTAGATATCCACATACAAAAGAAGTGAGTTTGAACCACTACCTCACACCATATCTAAAAATTAATTGAAAGTAGATCAGAGACCCAAATGTAAGAGCTAAAACTAGAAATATTGTTAGAAGGAAGCAAAAGTGTAAATTTTTGTGACCCTGGATTAGGCAATGATTTCTAAGATATGACACCAAAATCATAAGCAAAAAAGGGAAAAAAAACACACAACTATATAAATTGGACTTCATTAAAATTAAAAACGTTGTGCTTCAAATAAAACCATCAAAAAAACAAAAAATAAACCCAAAGAATGGGAAGAAGTATTTGAAAAAAATCATATATCCAATAAGATATTTTTAAAAAGTATATTTTTATTGATTTCAGAGAGGAAGGGAGAGGAAGAGAGAGATAAAAACATCAATGATGAGAGGGAATCATCGATCGTCTGCCTCCTGCATGCCCCCAACTGGGGACCAAGCCTGCAACCTAGCGCATGTGCCCTTGACTGGAATCAAACCTGGGACCCTTGAGTCCACAGACTGATGCTCCATCCACTGAGCCAAACCGGCTGGGACCAATAAGTGATTTTTATTCAGGATATATGAAAACCTCTTACAGCACAATGATTCAAAGACAAATAATCTGATAAAAATGGGCAAAGTATTTTAATAGACACTTCTCCAAAAAAGATATGCAAATAGCCAAATAAACACATGGAAAGATGCTCAGCATTGTTAGTTAGGAGGGAAAAGCAAATAAAAACCACAATGAGATACCATGGCAAGCCTGCTATGATGGCTACAATCACAGACAGACAAGCACAAGTGCTGGTGGGAAGGTGGAGAAAATGGAACCCTCATACACTGTCAGTGGGAATGCTAAATTGTACAGCTGCTTTGAAATAGTTTTTCCTTCAAATATTGAACACAGAGCTACTATACGACCCTACCATTCTACTCCTAGGTATACATCCCGGAAAACTGAAAATATATGTCCACACAAAACTCATATATAAATATTTATAGCAGCATTATTCACAGCAAGTAGAACCAACCCAAATATCCATTAACTAAAGAAAGGATTAACAAAACACTGTATCCATACAATGGATAGTATTTGGCAATGAAAGGGTATGAAGTATTGATATATGCTATAACACATTGAATACAGTTATTATAAGTAAAAGAAGTCAGTCACAAAAGACCACATATTGTATGAGCCCTTTTGTGTTAAAAGTCCAGAATAGGCAAATCCATAGAGACAGGAAGTAGAATAGTAGATGCCAGGAGCAAGGGGAGGTGGAATGAAGAGTGACTACTAATGGGTATGAGGTTTCTTTGGGGGTGATAAAAAAATTCTGAAATTAGATAATGGTGATTGTTACACAATTTTTGAACATATTAAAACTCGCTATATTGTTTACTTTAAAGTGGTGAATTTCATGATATGTGAATTATACCTTGATAAAGTTGTTTTTTTTTAAAGAGTTTATTTGAGTTCCTGGGGGAAAAGCTTATACATTATCATATTTTTGGAGTCTGCTTTTTAAACAAAGATTACCAGCCTATGTAAAACAAATAACTGTGTAGGGCATACATTTCTACCTCTATGTAACATATAGTAAAATGCCATACAGTATTGAAATGTTTAAGTGGAAAGAAGAAAATAAATGACAAAAGGGAAAAGAAATAGAATATGTATTAAAATAATATTCTGGTGGCTTCAAGATCATTTAGTAATGCTGTTTTGGGAAACCATCCTGAGAAATTGCATAATAAATGGCACTAACTTATTATGAAATCATTTTAGTTCTTTTGTAACCAAATTCTCTAAATGGACTGCCCACAATATACTGAATATTGCTCTATATAGAATTCTTCTGTTGTGAGGTATTAATGCAAGAAAGCTTTTAACTGTTAAAGGAAATCTTTTCAGATACAAAGAGAATTTTAGTAAATGGAAAGATGGCAATTATAATCATAGCATAAGATATTCGCTTTTAAGCAAGACCAAAAGTACAGAAAAAATATCAAATGTGGAAAGGGCACAGTCTGATTAGTTTGGTACTGGAAACTTATTAACTTGTATTTAGAGTTACATAAAGAAATAGAATAATATCACAGACAAATATCAGAATAAGGTTATTTTCATAATCTGAGATATTAAGTAAAAATTATAATATTAAAATATATTAACCATAAGCATTGATATGAGATCTTTCAGATGAATAACATCATCTAAATTAAAATATGGTGCTAGTACTCTTTATAAAAACTATTATATGAGGAAGAGTTCTACTCTATTTTTCTAATTCCCTCTACCAAATATTAAATTCAATATAAAATGCTAGGTGATTGAAACAACAGAAGAGTATTGATGTAAACTTCAGCATTTATTTTCTCTATGACATATGTATTTATTAACATTATAGTGTGAAGCATCAGCTCTTTCATATTTCTTAAAGTGCATAGTAAGGGGGAAAAAGAATACTCCTTCCTTTCCTCTTCCTTCTTCTCTACATTCCTTCCTTTCTTCCTCCCTATCTTCCACCCTCCCTCCCTCTTTCCTTCTCTTCCTTCCTTTCTTTGTTCTTACACTCCACCCACCTATCCACCACGTCTAATGCTTTTATTTGCTGTTTAATTCTAACAATCAATATTATTCTTGACACAATTAATATTCGTTGAATGAATGTAGAAGGGCATATAACTATATTTATAAGGGCATCCATTTGTATAACGAGATAACCACATCAGAACTTTGAATACGTCTGGGTAATACAAAAAAAAGGGATATCTAGAAAGGCCAAAGAAGATAGAATTAAAACTAAGATCCCCTGAAACAATTCACATGTTCTCTCAGGCTATGTAGTCTCAGGCTATGTAGTCTTAGGGTTGATGATCTTACAGGGTATCTAGACATCTTTGATTTATATAACCCCAGAGTTGATTTTAATGTAAAAAACAGAGGTGAATAAAGTTTCTTGGACCTGAATAAGTATTGGAGTACCTTTTGACATTGTTTATTCACAGATATAAGTACTGGGAGGAAAATCCTGAGATTTCTATTTCTATTTTAATGCACATGTAAAAGAGTGAATAATAGTCAAAGAAGGACTTTTCTAACAAAACATTTCTACCCCATGTGTATATCTGCATGTGTGTTTCTTCATTCTGCCCTATGACCTTGTAACCTCACTCAAGGGCTGTAATAAGTAATAGCAGAGTGGTTAACCACATGAAACAGTCAATTTGCTTATTACATCTATGGAATGTTTTGTGATTTAAGTGAGTAAAAAGCATGATGACTATTACAGACACAGAGGGAAAAAGCAGTTGAACTTCAACCAGAATGAAGAGTGAACACCTTCCATCTTTGCTGAGGCTCTGAAAATAAACCCAATCTCATTTTGGTGAGAAGAAAGATGTTAACTCAACTCAAATGTCTCTCAGCTTTTGAATCAATTGTCATTCGAAGCCCAACTTCCAGAAGAATTTTTTTCTCACTTCTCAGCTGAATTTGGTTATAATATTTGATGGCAAAAATGTACAGTACTGGCCACGATAGCGTAAGTCTGCAAGAAATTCTTCCTCTAATATTACAACCAAAGAGTTCAAGCAGAATACGAAAGGCCACTCACTGAGGACTCTGGCAAGTAAATATTCAATTGTAGGCAGATGGTGAGAAAAGTCAAAACTTGAAGCTCTTCTGTTTTCTGAGAAGAGCAGGCATTTTCTTGCTGCCCTGTTTACTGATGAACAATCTTTTAGTTAAACTTTCCAGAAGTACTGAGTTCGTACTTTCCAATGTCTTTTGGGAATGACCCTTCAAATGTAACAGCAAAGTGTAAGTTTATTCTTGGACACTGGGTATTAAATATTTGTTTGCTTGTTTGTTTGTTTGTTTTAAGGAGAAGGGAATATTTCCCAGAAGTTGAGAGCCAATAAAACGAACTTATAAGACAACTTGTGTATTTTGATAAGATTTTCTTATTTTCATAAGATTTTAATACAGGGATTTTAGGAATATCATAGTTCTTGTTCAATGCATTGATGATCTAGTATTGTGTAACAGAAAGCAAAAAAAATTAATCTTATAGACCAACGAGATCTGTGCTGTCTAAATATGGTTGTCCTATGCAGTTATAAATTTAAGTAAAATAAATGATTCAGCTTCTCCTTACTTTAGCCACATTTCATGTACTCCATAGCTACATATAGCTAGTGGCTACCATATTGGACAGCACTGCAGTAGTATAGTATAGAGACAAAGATTGTGGTTTCCATTCTATAATTCTGGGCCAACCTCAGCTTTCTGTAAACTGAAGAAAGAATGCTTCCTATAAGGGAAGATGAAACTAGGTGATGTGTATAAAATGCCTATCAGGGTGCCTGACACAAGGTAAGTACTAAGTACATATTAACTACAATGATGATTATTTGTTAGAAATTGACTACTGGGCAAATGTAATTCAAGTGAGCAATTTAACTTTTCTTTGAAATAATCTAGTCCAGTTTTAAGTCATAATTTATGTTGGTGAATAAGGCATTATTTTTTCTTTCTGTCAGTCCATCTTCCTGAGATTTGGGGATTAGTGGGGAAGGGGGAAATGTCACATTTTTATTTATAATCCACGAAGTGGGCAGAGATAGCTTGACCACTCTCTCATTTCATTTTCTGTGTATATCTGTTCCCAGTGTGTGAAAAGGAATGATATATGTTGGGTTTTGGGGGGAAAATAGCTATACTATCCATAGTAATTACAAAATCATTCTTCTTCAAGTAATTATTAAGAAACTAAACCATATAGAATAGAGTATGTTTGCACGTAACAGAGAAGAGCAGTAGGAATGCAGAAGAGAAAACAGGTACCTTATTAATGAATAGCAGGGATTCCTAGGCTGCAACTTCAGGATAAGTATATTTTATTCATGACTTCTTTTTTGTCCTTTGGTGTCAGTAGGCACCATCATTCATAATATATTGACTGACGATCCTTCCCCACTCAAGAAATATGGTTTGCAATACAAGTCTTTGATGGTCTGAAAGACTAGAGTACACTTCGCAATAGAGTATACTTAAAGAGAGGATGAGCTTCAGTTGGGGTGACCTGTTACACCCTGCTCATCCATTACATCTCTTGTCACAACTGTTTACTTTTTCACACTGTGCTGGAACCATTAAGAAGGCACACTAAGGTAGGATTGGCTACATGCTGTTCTCCTTTTGACCTGCCAGAGAATTAATCTTAAATGCTCAATTTAATGCTTTCTAACAATGACTGCTAGGGGGTGGGGGTAGGGGGAGTCAGTTGCCTTTTTTTTTAAAAGGCACCTATTTAAAACCCAAAAACTAAATTTTACTGACATATATGTCTATCATTTTGTCTTTAATAGGGAAATAGTAGCAAAAGGCCTACACATCTCTTTCCCATTACGCAATATAGACAGTGTTTACTGGGGCAGAATGCTTATTTACATATTAAGGTGAACAAATATCAGTAAAAGATACCAATTTGTAAGGGTCATTGCAAATGATGGCAATTGATGGAGAATCATGATTGTTTAGCAGTAATTTGAGAGAGGACTTTAAAACTCATGCATGTGGTTGCCATTACACTTCCCTGTCTCCCATAAAAAAAATTAAAAAGGTATAGAAAGAGTAATCAATAAATTTCAGCAGAGTGGAAATAAAGAAGACTACAAGAAAATATTCCTCAATGCTTTTTAAAAAATGGAAAGAAACATGAAATCTTTGATAGGAGATGAAAGAAGAGATGAGATAATTGAAAGGATGTAAAGCAATCTGGCCATGCTTAGGAAAGAAATGAAAGAAAGCAATAAAAAAATTATTAAAAAAGAGAAAACCACATCAGAACAGCTGGAAGGAGAATGGATTCTGCTAAAAATAGAGGCAATGACATAGAGGATAGCTTAAGGAAATAGCATAAATGCAAAGGAAAACAAAAAGAAGTCATTAAATGCTATTTATATCAGGTATGGCAGACATAGAATAAAGTACCCTTAAAATAGAGAATTGGCAAATGAGTTACCAACCAACCAACCAAACAAACAAACAACAAAAACTCTCAAAGCCAAAACAGAAGAAAAACTTCCGGTGAAAAAGGAAGTTCTGTATCTGTAGATCCAAATGACACTGAAGTTTTTATTAAAAAAAATAGTCACAGATAATTAGTAACATAATATATTTTGAGGAGGTTTTTAAACTGCAAGGATAGAGAAAGCAATCTCAGGGTATGGAGACAAAAAGATTAAATCAGCTACAAGATATAAAAATCAGGCTGGCCTCAGACGTCCTCATAGCTTCACTAACTCCCAGAGACATAGAAGCAAAGGTTATTAAAAGAAAAACAAAACGAATACACCCTATGCAGATTTCAGTCACTTTTAAATGGGAGAAAGTGTAAGTGAGCCACTTTCTTTACCTTCCATAACCACTACTTTCTAAAGGAAGCTCTATGTATCAGCACGGAGTGTACTTGAATTATGAGAAATGAATTAAAATAGTTACAGGAACATACGTGTGGTATGATTCTAACTGTGAACTTTGAGGGGGTAGGACTGGTAAAAGAAAAAAAACCACCTTTTAATTAAAACTTATGAACAGTATGAAATTTCTGCAGTGTTTTTATAATTAACTAGAGGCTTGATGCACGAAATTTGTGCAAGGGGCTCCAAGGGCCAAGGCGGCAGCAGCAGCGGCCCCAGAAGGACATCTGGAAGGATGTCCGGTCTAATTGCATCTTATGCTTTTATTATTATAGATATAAAAATAAATTCCCCTTTGAATGGATAAATATTGTATCTTCCACCCTGAGTCACAATGTCAAGCTGATGACAACTTGAGTGATGTTATTGCATAACTTACTCCGCTGAAAACATTTCCTTTGTTTGCACTCAAGGTAAAATACTCAGACTTCTATTTCTCTCAGGTTTCTTTATTTTCTAAATGTGGTTTCAGCAGAACTGTTTACCTGATCAATGAGGTCAGAAACCTATCAAATGACCATTTTTTACACATGCATTCCCAGGACTGTGACTCTCTTTAAACACAATTTTTAGAGTGTCCAATTATCAGCTTATGGAATTAAAAAAAAATCCTAACGTTTGAAATGAATTGGGCTCATCAAGGAAAGCAAAGCACCTAACCAAATCAAAGAACAATAATCATGCTAAGATTAAATGTTGTGGGCTAGCGTATAATTGTCTTTTACAGTGACATGTTGAATCATGAGAAATATCACACAGTTAAGTCTTCCTGGGATGCCATGTGGGTAATGTAAGTCCTCCCAAAGTCCCTGCCTTCAGCCTTTCTGAACCTGTCACATCTTGATCAGTTTCTAGGGAGTCTCCTTGTGTTTGACTCACGGAGTAGGCTGATCAGGAGGGACAAGGAGGCTGGGAGAATCCACCAGAAAAGCAAAGAGAGATATTATTTTTGATTGACTACCCACTGGCAATTCACACAGCAGCCAATGTGCTCGAAGACAAGCAGAATGTAAAATCAAATTCATGTTCCTCAGCAGATGTTGTACTTGTTCTCCTGTCATATATGTAGTGGAGATAATATTAAAACATAAGAATTGGCAGGTTTGTGGGTTTTATTTGGAGAAAACAAGAAAAGCTGTATAGAGAGCTCCATAAAATGCTGGAGAAATTCATCATAAAGCTGATTTTAAGTTCCCTTTCTGAAGAGATGGGGGTCATAATACTTGTTTCCTAAGAGAAATAGTGCAATGGACAAAATGAAATTATCCTGCTATTTTAAAGTAACTGTAATCTAGCTCCATTGTTTGTTTAATAAAGGTTGTACTACCTACTAAAATAAACTTCAATGTTGTCCTGGCTGGGTGGCTCAGTTGGTTGGAGTGTTGTCCAAATGCACCAGGGTTTCGGGTTTGATTCCTGATCAGGGCACATACAAGAATCAACCAATTAATGTATAAATAAGTGGAATAACAAAACTCATGTCTGTTGGTCTCTCTAGCTCTCTCTAAAAAAAATCAATAAAAAATAAACTTTGATATTGTAATAGAAGTGTCTAATTCTATAGAGTGGCCATGAAGTTTAATTGAGGATATGTATAACTCTATGGGTTTATCTAAATGAACAAGGAAAACACATCACAAAATCTAAAGGCAAATAATTTAAAAGTGTGGACTTCCTCCTTTCCTTATGCATCATAGAAAATTGAATGTTCATGTGGGCAGTTTGTCTAAAAAGGCTATAGTTTTCTTGATCAATTATGGTTATCCATGAACATTAAAACATCAGGGACTCAAAAATTACTTTATTACATAGATGAAATTACTATATCTATTTTCTGGTTTTAGGCGTAATAAATACATCCTTATTTGGAAGAAGACCAAATAACTTTGCAACACGTAAGTCTGTAATGGGTGCTAGGATGTTCAAATCCAATTTTTGCTTCTTTAAAGTCCAATAAAATATATCATACTACTGAATCAAATTAAAATAACCTATTGATCAGAAATGACTATTGTCAATACTAGTGTGGTTATCTCCATCCAAGTGTGTGTGTTTGCGTGTGTGTCTGTGTATCCATGTCTATATCTTTATATCATTTATATCTAGTTGTTATGTTGCCTGTAAAATTCTTTCTTATTTGTAATTGAACATTATAACATAAAGTTTTAGGTAAAGTTCCATGATCTTAAAAGCCAAATCATGACATTCCATTCTATCAATATTTCATTTTGAGAGACTTCAACATTTTGATGGTATATTAATTATTAGAAATTTACGGATTCCAGAAAGTATGGTATCTTAAATCATGCTGAGTTCCATCTGCTTGGTATTGAAATCAGACCAAATGTGATGTATATCTCCCTTTGAAAGCATTTATACATTTCCAACATGAATCCAGGGAGGAGACACTCTGCTTATTGCTCTTTGCATAGAGTTGCTTTGCATCCTCAGGAATCATCTTCATGATGTTAACCTAATAAAATGCTTCCCCTCATACAACACCCAGCTGCCTTCTCTTAAAGTCTTTCTTAATTCATTTCCCACATTGAACTCTTGTTTTTCCCTTTGCACTATCAGAGAACATTACTTCTGCCTGTATGATAGCACTCAAGCACTTAGCATTTAATAAATAATTTTTGAATTGATGGATGGATGGAGCAAGCCAGTTTTATCTAGTTGCAACAGAACACAAAAGCAATGATTTGGGTATCATCTTACTGGATTTGTAAAACCAACACAATTCAGGTATATCTCTTTAAAAAATATATATTTTTATTGATTTCAGAGAGGAAGGGAGAGGGACAGAGAGATAGAAACATCAATGATGAGAGAGACTCATTGATTGGCTGCCTCCTGCATGCACCCCAATGGGAATCAAACTCACATCCTGGGCATGTGCCCTTGACCTCAATCTAACCTGGGACCCTTCAGTCCACAGGCCAACACTCTTTATCTATTGAGCCAAATCGGCTAGGGTGAGAGAACACATCTTAAAGGCCAAGCAAAGGTTTAGTTGAAGACATATAATTAATAAATTTTGTCACCTACCGAGACATCCCGTTCAGTTGAGGTTTAATCTGTCAGTATAGAATTTGGCCTTTTAAAAATCTGTTTTACTTGCCTTGGCACAGATTCTAATTCCATGTATGCAGTTTCTCCTCATGAAAGCTATTTTTTTCTCCACTTGTTCTAAATCAATATAGTAAACTTCACACTCCCAATTCTCCTGAGTAAAGCTTGAATAGAAACAAGTAAGCAAACGAAGAGATTCCCTTTGTTTTGGGTTCAATTCTGCAAACTAACTCCTTGCTTATTGGGGTTAATAGGCTATTTAAAAATTTTATCTTCGATTTCACAAAACTCACCACCAAACATTGTGTGAATTGGGGCAGCTCATTTGTGCAGATTCAGCTTCCTCTTCTGTTAAAATGAGGACATTGGACTAAATCCTCTTTAAGTGCTAACCCTCTCCAGTGTTCTGTTTCCAAGGGTGCCATTCCTTGCTTATACTTTTGTATGTTCAGAAAAACTCTTGGAAGTGAAGAGAGTGCATGATTCAGAGAAGTACTAAATATTTAGAAATACTTTTAAGGCAAAGAAAAGGACAGGGCATAATGAATGTACTGAGTTAATTATCCTAAAACTGGCAGTTCAGGATAAAATATACCCAAACAAAAAGGTTTTAAAAATGCACAGGTGATAGAGGTAAAAGTGGGCCTGTAAAGAACCTGAAATATGGGCCGAGCACTGAGTCACTTGACAAGCACTTTTATGATAAGTGCTCAATAAGTGGTAACGAATGTAATTTCCATATTTCACTATTCCTTATCTTCAAGGACTGCTCTCTTCACATGACTGTTGTGCATGGATGATGAGCATCTATTAATGCCTTCATTCACTCACTTAGCAATGATTTATTAAGCACCTAGTGAAAGCAGGCACTGGGCTAGATACTGCAGATGTAATGGCAAGCCAGAGAACATGGTTCCTGCCGGCACCTAGCTTTCAAGCTTGCCATTGTAAAGTGTTGAATAGAAGGCATTGGTTTTCTAAAGTTAGAATACGCATTGCCACCTCTATGCTTGTTATTACATTCAAATGGATATTTTTTTTCTAGCTACTATTTTAACATCTTTTAAATTTTTTTCTTAAAAAAGAAATCTTAATGAACTCAATAAAAATGGGAAAAAATGAATATATACAACAACATAGAGGCATCATAAAAGAAGTCAACCACAAAAGACTACATGTGAATTCCATTTATATGGAATTCTAGGAAAGGCAGCATTATAGAGACAGAGAGGGGATCAGTGGTTGCCCAGAGCTGGGTATGAGGGAATGGGATCCACAGCAAAGGAGCAGGAGGGGACTTTTTAGCGTGATGGAATTGTTCCATATTTTGGTTGTGGTGGTGATTACATGATTTTGTATAGTTACCAACATTCATCAAAATATATACTGGTTGTATATTATACATTTATAAAGCTAAAAAATCATACATTGTTATCCACCTCCTAAAAATATTCAGAGTAGAGAAATTATATTAGAAAAAATAGTAGAAAGAAATGGTTCCACTCATTCCTATAGGTTTTCTAACTCTATATAACTGAACTATATATAGCTATATAACTGAACTATATATAGTTATATAACTGAACTATATTAGTTTTGCTTTCCACATAAATGAATATATTTTAAAAATATATTTTTATTGATTTCAGAGAGGAAGAGAGGGAGAGAGAAGTAGAAACATCAATGATGAGAGAGAATCATTGATCGGCTGCCTCCTGCA